>NC_056739.1:541070915-541253415 GCF_019279795.1 Protopterus annectens
GAAACAGTGGGACTGAGGTCCCCACCCATGGGCAGTCACCACTGCACCTTCACGCTCACGAAGGTGGCTGTGCTGTGGTTTGAGCAGGTGGGGCAGGCTGACCCTCTAATTGAACCACGCGGCCCTCAAGCTGGTGTAGCAGATCTCCAAACTCCTTTTGGAGCTTGCTACGCACCAATCCCCGCACCTGGCTTTGGGTGATGGTATCCTGTCTGTGGCAGTTCCCAGGAGGGGATGGGCCCCATCTCCTGAGTTGGTTCCACCCAAAGGTGGTGCAGGACAAGCGGATGAAGAGGTCTGTGGGTGGGTCCCAGACATGCTAGGGTCCGATGCCACGGCCAGATGAGGTGGGAGAGGTGGGTCCACTGGGACCGGCCTTCCCAAACGTGCTATGGTGTTGCAATTTTAGAACATATGTGGGTTAGTAGTAGTCAACGCAATCCAGGATTAGTTATAACAGCATGCATAGATATTCCCATTAACCCAAAACAACATATTTGGAGCAGCTGCATAGCAAACAGAACACATGCATATATGGAATCACAGTGGTCATTACAACGACATGCAGGTTACATTGATAGCAACAGCCCAATAATGATAGTATTTCAACATGGAACATTAATAGAAACACATTTCAATATTTGTTGAACAATAGGACATATGTCCCAACAGTAGGTTTGATGTATAACATAACCATTGATTTGTGTGTTTAGATTATTGTTGTAGATATGGTTGGGGGAGAGAGAGAGATGTCAATTAACAACTTGTGTATCCTTGCAGTACTCACAACTTTTATAATCATTGCTCTAATAATTACTTTACAGGTATTTTTACACTACCCTATGGCCTTGGTTTAGGCAGTGGTATGTTTATACACAGTGTATACTTCAACCATCTTATAGCTACACTCTACTTCTCTTACCTGGTAGACCTGTGCAGGGAATGTTTGTTAACACTTCCTGACTGTTTCTACACATATTTCCAGATTCCTAATTGAAATTATGCACATACCTCTCTCTACCTCTTCATGCAAAAAATCTGGACAAAGCTTGACAAAATGGGGATACAAATAGTGACATATTTTCAATATTGCTCTTATAAACTTAGAAAGTTGCTAGAGTAACAAGATTTGTTTTAAAATACATTTTCTGAAGGATTTGAAGTCTGAAACTCAAATATATGTCATTATGTAGTGACTATAATCCTGAGATTATCCCAGTGATTTATCAGGAAAAAGAGGAACAAGCCAAAATATGAGCCAACTATCTGGATATTCTGCAAAAATGTGTAGAGTTGAGAGGTATGATTATGCATACAGCTTATTACCCCTCCTGGGACTCAAACCATGGCTGTGTCTGCTAAAAATACAACAATTTGTGTTTGATCAGAGTGAGCTATTTTGACACTGTTGTCTCTTCCTTCACTGTTTTCTGTCTAAGTCTCTCTTGGTTGTACAATCTGACTTTGTAATTACAACATTCTTATACAGACATTCCTAGACATGTTTTTTATTTAGCACAGTGTGAGAAACAGTGGTTAACACAACAGTACTATTGGAATATCAGATCTTGGTGAATGCAACATGTAAGGCCATGCAATACCAGAGTAAACACAACCAGTCCAGGATTTAGAACTTTATTGCCAGGCAGTTACACTTTTATTTAAATATGACCTATAGGGGACTATTAATGTCATATTTTCTGGTTTATTCAGTAGAAACCACACATTTTTATACTGCCAGGTGACATTTTACTCCTTTATATTTATTTGGTATGACTACTACAAACAGGATTGTTACTCACCAGCCTTGCAACACAGCCTTTGCAACCTGATGGCATGGGCTTTCTGGTTCACAGCCCACACAGCTGGAGCTGTAATGAAAATATAGAAACATTTATGCATACCTATCCATCACATACACAGGCTGGACTTTGGTAAACAGTTATTGCTATGAATACTTACACACTGCTGGGACATCTCCCCTCTGTCTTGCTTCTTGGACCCACTGTTCCAAGAGCTACCTCTTCCTCCATTTCAAGTCGGCATAGTGGTGCCAGATCTGCTCACCAGTCCGAGTGATACCAGTGGCAATGGTGAGATCACGGGCAAGACTTTGCCAGGCTTCTGCTTTATATTGGGAGCCATGTTGCTGGTCTTGCAGCAGTCTCACATCATGTTTTTTACCAGGAGTCCTACAATTACCTTGGAATCCTGTATGCCCCAGTGCTGTATCCAAAAGTGCATTCCCTCTCCAACACCTGCCATACTGTCTACAGTAGAGAGCTACAACCAGTTATGAACTGTATTCCTGCCTGCGGGGTTTAAATACAGCAGATTTCACACCCTTTGCTATGATTAGTTGGTTTTGAAAATGTTGAGATAAGCTAAGCTACAGGCAAACCTGCTTAGCTAAGGTTGGCAATGCTTAAAGGGGCAGGTTCAGCATTTCTTACCAATGGGCAAATCCACTTAGCTGGGCTACTCATTGCATAGTATTCATATGTAAACAATGCTTACACCCAGTCAGCATAGCTGTGCAATGCTTAGCATTGCTTATGTTTTTTTATATTGGTGTAACACCTGTATGGGATTGATTCATCATTTATTACATTTTATAGAATTATTTACCTTCCCTGACATCCCCCAATGTGCTGCAATTAATTTATTCTTGTGTGACTATACTGTATGGGCACTTGCGTTTATATGGGGGTTTCACTACTTTATTACACTGACACCTCATATCTGGGCCTAATACACTACTCTGGTTGAAAAAAATAAGTTACTTCCTACATAAATAAACAAGTCAATTAAAAATGTAATGTTTACACATACAAAACGGAAATGGCTTTGGTGAGGCTTGAATGACTACATGCAAGGAATACGCTGTAACTGCTACACTATTGCACTTATGCTTATGCTGGATGCTTATTGCTTTTTTACTTATCCTGCCATTTCAGCTGGCCTAAGTGTAGCTAAGCAACAGGCACACTCCCACAGCTATGCTTAAACTTTATTGCATATTTAAAAATATAATAATTTGTTGTGTTTTTTCATTTGTACATTTCAGTATATCCATGCTATTGCTGAACCTGTTATTCTAGCAACTTTCTAGCTTTGTAGGGATGTTGTCCCTTATGGCTTTGTACAGATTGCTTACTCTGATGGGTTGGGAGGTGTGCGCTATGTGCTTATGTTAAACCTGTTATTCTATCGGGTTTATGGCTTTGTGGGAAGTTGTCCCTTATGGCTTTGTACAGATTGCTTACTCTGACAGGTTGGGTGCTTTATGAGTGTTCTTACTCATTTTACATTGCCGTCCGGCAATTCTAGTGTGCAGGGGGCATGTATCTTGTGAGATCACTGCTCTCAAACACAGCCCCTGCACTCGTACACATTTCTGTGTACATATTGCAGCATGGCAGCGCGCCTTCATGCATATGCATGGTGCGCTTTCATGCTATATGGGAATGGTACCTCCCGTGCAGGAATAAGCTATTCCTGTACAGAAGTTTGTTGAATCCTGGGATATATATAAAATGTTGTTAAAATGAGACAGCTTAAATTATAACTATGATGTATGGAATATGGTGGGTGAGACATGGTATTTTTAGTGTGTGTCATAAATGTTTTGTTAAAGTGTGTGTTTAAAATTAACTAAATTTAGTCTGAGTTAAAAATGGTTAAATGTTTCTTTACGAATTAAATTAATGAGGTATCATGTGGTTAGGAAAGTATATGTAAATGATAGTTATAATTGAATATAAATGTTCTGATGAAGTCCTGTTGCTTTCAAGGATAAAAGCTTGCAATATTTTTTATTGTTGATAAATGTGGCTGGTGGTACGTCAGGGACTTGTTCTACAATAATGGAAATGTAAGGTTAGATTTCTTAAGATTCTCACAGATAATTAACTAAATAAGTACTAGGGAATCTATATTAGCGGGTGTAAACATCTGTATGAAAAGAGTTTACAAGCATCACTGTGCCTAGATGTGCCAGTAGATTTGTTCTTCAGTGCCTCTTCATGCCATTAAACTTACCATAGTTTCTGCCTCCTCCTGGTGGAAGTCATTGATCCAACCAAGCATGATCACTATGCTTTGCCGGCACTCAGGTGAATGCATGAAGATGACTGAAATGCTTAGGGTGGCAACAGGTAAACTGCATGATAAGAAACTGTGTGAATGAACATTTCACCAAAATAGGCTCAATGGCATAATGATCTAACTTAGGAGATTCAAAATTACACAATAAAAGCAGCTATGGACATTAACTGATTACTATATAAAATGAGTAATTGTTGTGAAGAGTTGTTCTGAAGAAGTCCTGTTCTACATGTCTGCATATGGTATAATGCTAACTGTACTTAAATATGTAGTACTACTGTCAACTCAAATTACACATCCCAATAATACAAGCAGTTGTAGTTGTGATCTAAATTTGGAGAAAATATAAATACCACTCTGACCCCATGTGCAAAACTGGGAAAAAGGGGTTGTGGATGGATGGATATGCTATGTATTCTTTTCTTATTTTATTATGAGATTACTGCCATGGGCGGCTGCGGTGGTGCAGAAGTTAGAGTTGCCACCTCATAGCAAGAGGTTCTACAGTTCAATCCTTGGCTAGGGTGCCTTCTGTGCAGAGTCTGCACGTCCTCCCTGTTGTCACGTGGGTTTCCTCTGAGTGCTCTGGTTTCATCCCAAAGACATGCTGTAGGTGGATTGGATACTCTAAATTGGCCCTAGGTGTGATTGCGTGCATGTGTGTGCCTTCTCTAGAAGCTTGGGTGCCGGGCTGGCAAATCGACACCGTAAAACTCCACTGCCAATCATGAGCAGACAGATGATCTGCTGTGGTGACCCCTAACCGGGAAAAAACAGAAGAAGATTATGAGATTGCTGCCATATACTGAATTTGAAACACAAAGTCACAACTATGACAGTAATAGCTATCTTACAGTCCTTAATGGAGTTTAGGCATAGTTGATGAGAGTAATTGGGAAAGTTGCTGAAAGATGTGAGTGTTAATCCTCATTAAGGTAGCTTTGTGTATTTTTATAAGAAGTCCACAGTTACCCTGAATATGGAATGGAGACTCCACACAGTAGTGCAAAAACACAAGTTTATTCAGCAGACAAGACACACATTAACGCTATACACACACTATGTTTTCGTTTCAATTACTTCTTCAGATGCAGAATGAATCCTATTAGAATGCTTTTATAATCCCTCCAATACAAAAATTCCATCAATTAACCCTTTCAGTTTCCCCATTTTTCCAGCCATATTCAGGATACCCATGGACTTCTTAGTGATTTTTGGTGCCTTGGTGTACTTTTTATTTTTTTTATTTTTAAAAGAAAACGTGTTTATTATATATACAGATACCCCTGGATTCAATAAACTCCATGCAGGAATAGTACTATTCTTGCACAGAGTGGTTCGTGTCCATGTAGCCACAGCAGTGCACCTTGCACATTCATGAAGGCGGACTGCTGTTTAGGTAAAATGGACACGAACTGTAAATGAGTGCAGGGGGCATGCTTAAGTAGTGCATGGACTACGAACATGCCCCCTGCACTCAGAACATGCTGTGCAGCACTTTCTAAACCCAATCTGGCAAAATATTAGAGAATTTCTCTAATATTATGCCAGTATTTGAGTGTCCATGGACACTGAAATGAAATAAATGATCATTTCAGTGTCCACAGACACTGAAATACATACAGGAGCAGGAAACCAATGCAGGTTGTGTGTGACAGGTTCTGTTCCTATGACACCCCCCCCCCCTGCATTGTAAAAGTGCCATATGACACCTCACAACCTGTTAAAGCAGGAAATGTGGACAAAGGCACAAATCATGAGAGGACAAAGCCCTAAAAAAAGACACTTCTTAGATGATAGAAAACAGGATATGCATTAGCATAAATGTCCAAAGGATAGAAGTCTGAAAGTCAAATTGATGCCATTATTCCCTGACAGCAGTCTGTGGACAAAGGCACAAATAATGGGGGAAACAAAGCAATAAAAAGGGACAGTACATAAATATTGCCCTCACAAAGTTGGAAAGTTGATAGAAAACAGGTCATGCATTAGCATGAATTTCCAAAGTATAGAAGCCTGAAAGTGATGTGCATGCCATTATATTCTAACGGCAGTCCTCAATAACTTGTTAGAAAACCACAATACTCACTATATAACCTAATAATATAATAATGATATAATAAATCTTTTTTGACATGCTAAGGAATGTTTAAGCATAGATAGCTGGTGTGCACATTATGGCCCAGTGCTAAGCATTGCTTAAACATCCCATAGGAGATAAATAGAAATATACAGCTGAAATTCCAAAGCCAAGATATTGTTGTGGTTAGAATCCTGGCTTTACATGCAGGTGTTCACAGTTCGAGTATCAAGACAGGCAAGTTATTTTTATATGGGAAAGCAGTGTCAAAATTATTTCTTTCAACTTAAAGTATGTAGTAACTGGTGTTTGTCAACCAGGGTAGTGCAGTTGGTGTAAAATGGAAGTGTGAGTGCATGTAACATGTGAAATCACCCATGTATACACAAGTGTCCCATATAGTATAGTCACACCCCTAGCTAATGTAATGAAAGCACATCGAGGGATGTCCTATAATGTAAATTATATACACCTACTAAATGAAGCCATTATCCTGATATTTTTTAAAATAAAAAGTGAATAGAGGTCAGCAATGCCCAGCTATGCTTACCATGTTTAAGCATCTCTTAGATGTGATTGTTAAGCAAGAGGTAGCTCAGCTAAGTGGATTTGCACACTCTTAAGCAATGCTCAGCAATTACCCCTTTAAGCACTGTTCAACTCAACTTAGCGGGTTTGCGTGTTGCTAAGCTGTGCTCAGCATTTTCAAAATGGTCCAATGACAGCAAAGGGTGGGAATATGGCCTTATTTAAACCATGCCGGTGGGAAGACAGCCATAATCTGTTTAGTTTGATCTTTGCAGGAACATGTCTGGTGTTGGAGAGTGAGCACGCTTTTGGACGCAGCGCTGGAGCATTCAGAAGTCCAGGGTCATGACTGGACTCCTTGTCAAAAACCATGATGAGAGACTGCTGCAGGCCCAGTACCAGGGTTCACAATACAAAATGGAGGCCTCGGACCATCTCTCATGTGATCTCACCAGTGCTACTGGCATCCACCAGACTGTTCAGCAGGTACAGAACCACTATGCTGACCTAAAGTGGAGGAAGGGGGAGATTATGGCCCAGTGGATCCAAGATGCACGGGCACAGAATGCTACAGTAGTGAGTAAGTATCACTATCAAGTAGTTTGTAGCAAATACTAGACAGAGAATGTGATAGACAGGTATGCATAATATTTGTTTCTGTCCCCTACAGCTGCAGCAGAGAGGGTTATGAACATCAAAGCCCATGTTGACAGACTTCTGAGGCTGTGTTGGCAGGCTGGTGAGCACAAATCTATTTTGCAGTATATGGTTCAAATAGCTAACAAGGAGTACATTGCTTACTTCTAGTAAGTATACTGTTACTGTGTGAACTGAATAAATAAATCTGTCTGACAGACTAATATTGATGTGCAATAAAACTACCTAAAGAACTGTTGTATTTATTCTAGTATGTTGTTGTAGACATTTAGAATGTGTACAGATTCTGCATAGCAAATGTGACTGTGACAGCATACATTGACTGAGCTTCTTCTGTGAACCAGCTGTAAGAAAAACTGCAGATGGTCGAGCTGTAAAACAAGATAAAAGCAAAATGAGAAATATATACCGCACTAAGTGCTGAACCCTGAATAGTAATGTGTAAAGTTTCAAATTGAGTTCCATCCAGCATTGCCTTGTGTTAACCTTTGCTTTCCAGATTGCAGTAATCCAAGGGATTAATACACAGTACAATAAGTATATGTTATGCATGCATCACAGGATTACAAGTTCAGACTGTCTAAACAAGAGACTATTAGGAGAAACCAGTGAATCATCAGCTCCCCAGTAGCTTAGTGTGATGAGAAATAACTTAGTTGTTAATTTTCAACACATAGACATGGTTCACATCCAGGTAGTGGTAATAATATGTGTGCATATCTACACACAAGGAATCAGGAATACATGTAAAAACAGTCAGGTAGTGTTAACAGATATTTTCTGCACAGGTTGTACAGGTAAGGAAATTTTGGTAGTAGCTGTATGAAGGCTATACTAATAAACTGTGTACAACTGTTCAACTGTCCCACCACATGCCTGCAAATGACAGCAGGATAGGTACATACAACATACACTCTTCCCGATACATGTTTCTCAAGTGACACACTGTCACAGCTAGTGGTCACTGCTGCCAATAACCCTGGACACAGATAGGAAACTAGTTGAAGTATGCCAGTAGCACACTCACATAACAGCACTTCAGAGTACCCCTCTTGTGCCAGATATGTAACCCTGACATGTACGAGTCCCATCTTGTCATGTAGCCAGAGTTGTCACAGTTTACCCTATACCATTCCAGGCTGAAAGTTTAATAGGTATATTTGTGCTACAGATGCTATGGGCCATAGGCAGATGTAAAGTGATGGCAGACCCATAGACTATTGAGCAGTACCATTGTGGAAAATAGAAGCATAAACAGTTGTTAATGGACTTTTTCTCTCTCCCCCCATCTGGATCAATGCAATAATTTATATACAATGGGTATGTTTTACTCCAAACCTAATGTTGGGACATGTGTTATATTATCATTCTTATATTTCATAGGTTGCATGTTAACATACCTTGTTCAAATACCGTTGTTGATGATCTGTTGCTGTCAATGTTACTGGCATGCAGTTACAATGCATACTGCTGTTCCATTTATTCATGTGTTTGTTTTGCTATGCAACTGTTCCAAATCTGTTTTATGGGGTTAATTGGAACACCCACACATGCTGTTATAACTAATCTGCAAATGTGTTGTTCATGACTAACCAACATATTCTTGAAAACCGCAACACCATAGCACATTTGGAAGGCAGATCCCAGAAGATTCACCTGTCCCACCTCATTTGGCCATGGCACTGGGCCCCAGCATATCTGGGACCCAATCCGGGCCTTCCTTGTCTGCTGATCCTGCACCACCTTTGGATGGAACTGCCTCAGGAGATGGGGCCCGTCCCCCCCAGGAGCAGGTGTGGACAGGAGCCTGTCACTTGTAGTCAGGTCTAGGGATTGGTGCACAGCACCATCCGATCAGAGTTTGGTAGGCAGCTGCACCAGACTGAGGGCCACCTGGAGCACTGCGAGGGACAAGCCAACCATCCTGTCCAGCCCCCAGCACTGCCACCTTCGAGGCAGTGAAGGAGCAGTGGTGACTGCCCATGGGTGAGGACCTCAGTCCCACTGTATCCATTTGGGGGCTCATGGGCTTCAGATTCCCAACCACCCTACCCATCAAAAGTGTTTACCCCCTCATGTGTCATATTCCGCCCCGCCTGCTGTCTTGCCTGTCCTTGTCTGTCTGCAAATGCAACCTATCCCACCCAACCTACCTCCGCAAACATACCTACAGCCCTTCCCCAACATCCCACTCTCACCTTAAAAAAAGAAAAAAGGGCATCTGTCCCGCAAAAAAAAACATTGCCTCACACATAGCTCTACATTTTGCCCACATGTACAGTGAAACTAATCAATCAATCCACTGATTACTCTGCAAATGTCTGTCACTAACACCCCTCCCTGTGGGGTGTGAGACTGTAAATTCCAAATTCGCTACATGTAATTCACAGCTGCTGCTGCTGAAGAAATGTAGAGCTATGGTCCTTTCCTACTTCCATTCTGCACATCCCTAGCTGCTTTTCTTAATGTTTTACCCTTTGCTTGCCCCCATTTCACCACTTTCATATCACTTTTTTTCTTTTCTTTAAAGAAAATTAGTGCGGGTCTAAGTGGGGTAAGCAGTGCTTAGAAAAGCTAGGAGGACTTACCCTTCTGTTAGCATCACTTAGCTCCACGCAAAACCATGCAAACCCGCTTACAACTGCTTAAAATTGCCTTTATCACTCTGCCTCCATCGACCCTTGTTCTGCCCAACAGCAAAATAATCAGCCCTGCCAAGTCTCAAACCTGGGATGCTGTGCACTATAATCACAGCAACATACCCCTCCATCATCTGAGCTGTGGGAATGCTTTTACAAACATATCATTCATTCTGGTCATTTAACATTAATGAAAAAAAGTAATCACCTCATAGTCTGGAACCCAGTACGAAGGCAAAGCAATCACAGAAAAATACCGCTACACGATCCAAGCTGTAGAGATCTGTAATGTTTTTACAAACATATCATGCACAACAATCATTCAATATATGGGGGAATTATATATCCGTAGTACTGTCATATACATATATATGTATATATAGATACCAATCTCTCTCTCTCCCTCTCTCTCTCTCTCTCTATCAGATAACCAATCTCTTATTCCAACACATCTGCAAAAAGCCCGACAAACTGCGGGGATAAAGGGCAAAAAATAGTGACATCTGTGAAATATGGCTGTCATATGTGCAGAAGTCTGCTAAAATGGCATGGTTTGCTTTAACATAACATGCCAGATAGATTCCAGGTCAGAAACACAAATGAATGTCATTATTTACTGATGTCAATACTCATATCAACCCAGTAATTTCTCAGAAACCCACAACTGTTGTGGCCAGCAGATGAAACATATGAACCACACATCAGGACAGTGTGTAGACATCTGGACAGTGGAGAGGTATGACCAGAGTCATGTAACAGAATGGAATAATCCATGACAGCTGCCAACCCTGTCACCCAGCACCTTCTGAACCACAGTAAGACCAACATGACACTAACCCAAATCAGCTCTGTGCAAGTACCCATGTATATCCAAATATACCATGCACTACAGGGATGGAGCTGTAGGGAAAAGCAGATAGTGGTGCATAAATGTCTACCCACAACCATTTGCACCACAGTCACAGCAACATACCAGTACCCCAAATGAACTCTAGAGTAGAATGATTGTTTGAATGAACATATCCTGATTCCCAGTCACACAATACACTGACAAATACTGGCCCAACTCACAGTGTACTGGGAATCCTGAGGTGTTAAGGGACCTTTCTCAGTCTACCCCTACAAACATACACACCTGATAGACCATCAGCAGCCATAGCAGCATGCACAGTTAAATAGAAAAAAGATCTGTGACACTCACATCTGCTAATCTCTCTACCCAGCCAAACAAGCATCTACATACAACACTGCTACAAAATATTGGCAGTCACTTCACAATGGCCAGACATACACAATTCTCATATGTACACATTTCCACAGAATGTCCAAGGTGTGAGACCATATTCATGGTCACTGCTGCATACCACTCCCAGGAGTCAGCTAAGTCAATGGGATGATACCTTGAGTGCAGTCAATAAATAATGATATCACATACCTCTGACCCTCTTACTGCAAGACATCTGGACAAAGGGACAGGGGGCTGGAAAGGGGGACATATCTCATATAATGGTGTTACAAACTGAAACAGTTGACAGTGTCACAGGCTTTGTTGTAACATAACATCCCTGAAGGATATGATGTCTGAAACACCAATGGAAGGTAACAGTTACTGACTGCAATCCTCACATTATCCTACCGCTTGCACAAAAACAGACATTGTCTGAGGAACAGACCAAACATAACAGGCAAACCCCTGGGCAGTCTGTGGACATCAGGACAGTTGAGAGGTATGCCAGAGACATATCACTCTCAGACATCAAGTCACACAGAAAATGCATGTTCAGATGAACCTTGTTAAACTAGCAACCCTCTATGTGCATAACAGCACTACTGACTTACAATCTGTACCCAATTCTGTAGCTTTGTTCCCCATGTTGCTGGGCTGTGTCTACATGTCTTCTCCTGAGAGGTATTCCTACCTACTGTCTGTGAAGCTGTAGCTGCCATACCTCCATAATGTCCTCCACACGGGCAAGGGAAAGGGGCAAGGTCCACATGAAGGCCGTCATTATAGCACTGTGTTGCTATGGCATTGGCAAATGGAAAGACAACACAGCTGCTCTAGATGTAAGTAGAAAGAGGGAGACACCAATTGGTGCACAGGCCATCACCTGCTCAAGAGCAGTATCTACAAAAGGCAAGTTGCTGCCCATACAACACAGGTCTCAACCCATCTACACAAAGACAGACTGTGGCTACACAAACCTAACCAATTGCATTGTTGTGAGGTAACTTCTGAACACTATAACAGGTATGCCAGTCATGTAAACATGTAATAGAATGCAGAAGAGGGGATGTAATGATGTCAAATGGGACATTAAACACTAGGCCGCAACAAGATCTGATGGACTCACGTGCTGTTGTCCAGCACCTATGGTCATTTCTGCTTGCCCTGCCTGCGTTGACATGGAGCACATCTCTGGCCCCTGACTCATCCCAGCAAAGGTCAGCTCATGTATGACTACTAATGGAGTATCTGTTGTCCAATACTGAGTGTGTCACTGGTAGACCAGCTACCTGGGATGTTGTAATTAGTCATATGTCACCTGGGAATGTTACTCTGTTACATATGCTTGCCTTACAAATGTAATAGATGTACATAGGATATGTGCACACTACATGACAGGTGCAGATGTGTGTGTGTGTTGAACTGTATGTGATATACAAAGCCCATACCTACCAACCATCCAGAGTGTTGCAGGCTGACCACATGTCTGCCTCATATTTGTAGTCAATGCCTCAGACAGTTGTGTATTGTCCGGCACATCGCTGGCAACTCATTAAAGACTGCAGTCATAACAAATTATCATACATTTCATTGTCAGATGTCATATCCTGCAGAGTACACCTGTGAATGTGACACCATCTTTGCTGGCAAATAAGTGGGTTTAAGCTAGATTCATAAAGTGACACTATTTACTGGCCTTTGCCCACCACTGATGTGTGCCTTTGTGCAGATGTCATGTTCTAACAGGAGCTAGGTGTCTTACTATGACACCCATATCAATGCAAGCATAACTTGTCCTGTAGGATGCTGACATCTGTGCAGTCACCGACACCTGCTGTCAAGCTGTGGAGAACATGCCAACCTTGCCAGGTCACTCATCCCCTCATACGTGTAGACCCCAAATGGAGACCCACAAAGCCACAGGAGGTGGAGTGCTGAACATCTGCATACACATACGCACCTCCAGGCTGACCAAACAGTATGCTGCATGGGTAATATCCTGAGTGCAGTTAACAGTTGGCAAAATACCACCTCAAATCATAGCTAGCTACAGGCCTCCAAACATGACTATGGACACCTACCATACCTATTGGGACCTGTTGGAATCTGTCAGGATTCAGTCATCTACCCTGCTCCTGGATGACTTCAAATACCCAACCATAGTGTGCCTAGCCCATGCCACCTGAACATGATTGCACATAGATTCCTCCACTTTGTCAATTGCAATGCAGTGGAGCAGCCGGTCAACACCCCTACAGCAGGTGGGAATGTCATGTACCTGGTCCTAACCAACATGAGTAGCCACTGTAGCACTCCTACAGTGCCATCCCCCTTGGTAATATCTGCCCACATAGCCATCACTGCTCAGTCACCATCTCACTTGCCCCCCCACCTTTACAGTGTCAAACAGAATGAACTGTACACAAATGACTATAAATCCCCTCAGAGCAGGTAGAAGTACCTGTACAGCCAACATCCCATTTGCTGAAACTAGCAGCAGTGTTCAGACCCACAGCACAATACTGTGTGGACACCCACATAACTGTATGGAATCAGCAGTACCTGACAGGGCAACATCATCTCCCTCAAGATAGGGTAAACACCTGTGATGGACAGCAGCAATACACAAATATCATAATAGGTAGAAACAAGTACTGGACAGGCCAAGAAGGAACATGTGCCTTATTGGAAGCAATATCACCTTGGTCTGTACAAGCAAATAAGGGCACCGTTGATGTACCCTAAGGCTGTCTTTGAGTGCAAATTGGACACATTCACCAAGGCAGATCACTAGGCCTTCCACACGTGTCTGCAATTCCAGAGGCAACACACAAATCTGCTCTGCAGTGGTGGTCAGTAACACCACATGCACATATGGCATAGATATAGGCAACCAGCTGCAGACAGGTGAAGTGTAAACACCACCCCATGTGCCCCCAGTGGTACACATATGCATATGCAGCACCTGACCACCTCCCCTCATCATCAGGAAGCAGGTCTGTAATGCCCTCTCAAAGGCAAAACACAGAGGTCTCCATAGTCATGATACCATCCCTGGCTGAATCCCACATGAACACAGGCATGGGCTCTCAGAACCATTCCACACTGTAGTCAACCACAGCCTGAGCACTGGTTTTATCCCATCTGCACAGAGGACAGCCACTGTCTTGTCATTCCTATACACAAAGGTGAAAGATGATTGGTGGATTATGCAATTTATTGGCTCTCATTGGGGGAACATGACACGTCAGGACCAGGAGTGCAATATAATCTCATACTGTGCTGACAGATGACAGGGGTATGATGTGGTCGTACGTGGTGTCTAATGATAAACAATGTTGATGTTTAGGTTCTGTAAAGAATGTTGACAAACGTATGAGGTGCTGTAATGTGTTTCCCTGTTTATGTCTTCCAGGTGACATGCCACGTGTCTGTCATCCCCAGTACTCTGCAGCTGAAAATGAGGCTATTATTAACCTTATCATCCAGCATCATGGGGTGATGTTTGGCCATGGCCAACAGGATCTGAGGGAGTGGACTGCCCTGTGGGACAAGCTTGTCCACAGAGTGAACAACATTGGCCACCATGGCCACACATAGAATCAGGTCAGGCATCATGCGACTGACCTGATACATCGAGACCGGCAAACGGCTGCTGCCATGGCCAGGGACCGTAATACTACAGGTGAGGGTCCTGCCACACAGGCCTGACTTACAGCAACAGAGGAGCTCCTTGCCAACCTTGGGATAGCCCGCACACACCAGCCAACACAAGAAACACAAGTCCTAGAGGTGGGTAGCACCCAGGCAACAGGCGAGGAGCATCTAGGTAAGGCCACAGTGCACATCAATTGAATCATGTAGCAGTCATATTGGCTTCTGTAGAGTAGATGCATATGTGAAGCCAAACTGCATTTGTGGGTGGGGTTTAGTAATGCACACAAGTGCACATCTATGGTGAAGGAAAGCAAATTGTGCACTATCAGAGCTTGTACTGTACATGTGCAGAAAAGTAGCATTCATTTTGTACCAATGCCAAATATGTGTCTGCTGACAATACCTCTCCCCCACAACTACATAGGTTCATCTGGTCTGGATGTGGGACAGCAGCCTGAAGCTGGTGAGTATGGGATTGTCTTGTTGTGGCTCACCAGTACCCCAGGCATGTTAATGTCATGCACACAACTGTTACTCTCAGCCATATTGCGATATCTGCATGTTCACTTGTGGTGAGGTTAACTGCATTGCATCACAGTGGTCATAACAGGGGCCTATTTGCAGGAGATGTACCATATCTATAGCATACCTCACACCCTGTCATTGCAAGAAATCTGGACAAAGACTGACAAAATGGGGGAACAAAAGTCCAAAACTAGGGACATATTTTATAAATTAGTGTTATACAGTGCATATAAATGGTGTACACACATCTATTAAAATGCCAGGTATTTATGATATACAAAAATGAGAGCACAATAAAACATTTCTGAACTCTTCCAACCTTTCATGTGACCTATAACCTGTACAATTCAATTGTAAAACAAACAAATCTGTTAGGGGAACAATTATGACAAATGAAAAATGTACAAAAAGCTAGATGCATAGGTGTTCACAGGCTGATTCTAATACTGTGTTAAAGCAGCTTTCAATATAATTACAACATTGCATCTTCTTGGGTACACACCTGCCATCAATTACAGAGACTCTTTGAATAATTACTCAGTTGCCTACTACAGCAACAGCCATGGTTCACATAGAGCTGAAGAAGCAGCAAAGGGATCTCATTTTTGAGAGGTATCAGCCCAGAGAAGGGTACAAAAACATATCCACAGCATTGCATATACCATGGAGCACAGTGCAGACAGTCATCAAAAGGTGGTGAAAATATGGGGCAACAGTGACATTGAAAAGAAGTGGACATTCCACCAAATGTGTTGAAGAGACAAGACCTGAAGTGGTCATGGAGGCTGCCAGGAGACCTACCGTAACACTAAAGGAGTTGCAGGAATCTCTGGCAAGTACTGGTTGTGTACTACATGTGATGACAATCTCCCATATTCTCCAAGTCTGGCCTATGGGGTAGGGTTGTAAGATGGAACCTTTTCTCACATAGAACAACATCCAGGTATGGCAAGATTATCAAGAACAATAGATCAGGTCTCCCAAAAGCATGTGGGAAAATGTGTTATGGTGTAATGAGACCAAGGTTGCACTTTTTGGCCAAAATTCCAAAAGGTTTGTTTGGCACAATAACAACACTGTGCATCACCAAAAGAACACCATCTCCATAGTGAAGCATGGTGATGGCAGTGTCCTTATTTGGGATTTCTGTTCATAAGCTGGAAGTGGGCCTTTAGCCAAGGTGGAGGGGGATTATGAACAGTTCCAAATACCAGTCCCTTTTGGCCCAAAATCTTCATGTGTCTGCTAGAAAGCTGTAGATGAAGAGGAATTACACCTTTCCACACAACAATGACCCAAGCCAAACATCCACATCAAATAAAAATGGCTTCACCAGAAGACAATCAATGTTTTGGAATGGCTCAGCCACAGTCCACACCTACATCTAATAGAAAATCTGTGATATGCCCAGAAGAGGGCTGTGCACAAGAGATGCCCTCACAATCTGACAGAGTTGGAGGGCTTCTGCAAGGGGTATGTGTGTAAATGTTGCTTAGTCAAGATGTCCCATGCTGATAGACACCTTCCCAAGAGGACTAACTGATGTTATTAAATCAAAAGGTGCTTTAACAAAGTATTAGTTTAAGGGTGTGCACACTCATGCAACCAGCCTATTGTATGTATTTCAATTGGATTGTACAGGTTATAAGTCACATTAAAGGTGGGAAATGTCATGACATGATTTCTGTGGTCTCATGTTATATACCAGAAAAACCTGGCATGTTAACAGGGAAGTGTACACTTATTATATCCACTGTAAGCTTAAAAGATTGTTTGTGTAACCATTTTTGTTTTAACATACATGTACTGCAGGTGTTGAAGTGTGAAACTCAAACTATGTAATTAATTAGTGATGCCAATCCACAGATTATCCCAGTAATGTGTCAGACAAACACAGGATTTATGAGGCACGCCCCAAAAATAAGAGCCATACATCTAGACATTCAGCGAAACTCTGTACAGTTGAGAGGTATGTTCTGTAGGAGTTGGCACTGTGCTATACAAGTGAACAGCAATAATGTGTAAATGGCTGCAGTTTGTGCTAGGTGAAGGCCCATCACCTACTAACACTAGTCACATATCCCAGAGGTGTATATTAGTAGTAACATTAAGTGGAAAGAGCTGCACTGTACGATGTTGAGGGCCTGTCCAGAATGTGTATGTTGTGGTTTGACTATGTCGTGAATGTCACCAGTTGGCTATTGTCAGGTCTGTGTAATGCCTTTGTGCCACCTCACCTGTATGTATCTGTGTGTGTGTGTGTGTCCGTGTGTGTGTGTGTGTGTGTGTGTGTGTGTGTGTGTGTGTGTGTATGTGTACTTGTGCATGTGCGTGTGCGTGTGCGTGCGTGTGTGTGTGTGTGTGTGTGTGTGTGTGTGTGTGTGTGTGTGTGTGTGTGTGTGTGTGTGTGTGTGTGTGTGAGTGTGTGTGTGTGTGTGTGTGTGTGTGTGTGTGTGTGTGTGTGTGTGTGTGTGTGTGTGTGTACCAGCAAACCTTATAGTGCAGATATTAATTTATATGTGTTGTCTTCCCCTCACAGGTAGCCATGGTCGTGGCCCCTCCCACTCAGAATCTGATGTCAGTGTCTCTGCAGACTCTGACAATGATGGTGGTCATAGTGGTGGACAGGTGGGATTGTCAGGGGCTGAATCTGTGGCATTAGTTGGCATCCCACAGTCATCCACAATGTCCTCGCACACAGTCACAATGCCCACACATACCCCACCTCCAGCAGCCACAGATAATGGACAGTTGTCAGGTGGTGGCATGGAACAGGCTAGTGTGGTGACTATGGCAAGTGTGAATGTAATAATCACTAGCCATAGCCAGAGTGCAGGCGAGGTCCCACACAGGCGGATGGACAGGGGTGCTCGAAGGAGGACTGTTGCCTGTCAAGCCACTGTTGCTAGAGCCAGAGAAGGTGTCACCATACACATGTTTTGGGCTGTCATGGATGCACAGGCATGTAGTAACTATAACACCAGACAAATACTCAGGGTCTTCGTTGCAACTCTTCCTGGCTTACATGATGACATACATGACCTTGTTGAGGCCAGGCCACACATCAGAATACTGAGGTCACGAATAGATGGTAGGGTGAGACATAGGCAATCCTCGACTGTAGCATGTCTGTGCTAGAGCGTGTCTTGGGAGATGGGCATCAGCCACGTGGACATAGGTCAGCACCAACATCAGCTGAGAGTCTACGGGGATGTGCACCTTTACACTCCTGTAGTGGCAGTGCCACCAGCAATACTGAAAAGAGGTGTGCTGTCCACACCACAATACAGTGAGCCATGGGCATGTGGTCCTGGCCAGTCCCATCAGGGACATGGATCCAGCAGACAGCAGTCATCATTGGGAAGCAGTACTGCATCAGGCCTTGGGCCTGTTGGTGCCAGTGAGACCCCTGGCAGGACCAGTTCCTATTTCCATTCCCAGAGATGGTGAACTGTACACCTTGTCATGTATGGTTCACAGCTGTCCAACATACCCCTGTGTAGGCAGCCACATGGCATGACTGTGTGCATACAATACACACACACATGACCATCACAGCCAGGTTACCTCCAGACATACACACACCACCTCTGCACGGCCCATTCATAGAACACCTCTCTAAACACACACACATGATGTCAACGTTATAGCTCGGCCTAGACCTCTGGAAAACCCACACAACACCCTGTGCATATGATGATACCTATGCCACATCCTTGTCAACCATACCACTGATGCAGGGACATGCTAATATGGTTCTGATGCACAGGGTGAATTAAGTACAGTTTAGTTATGTAATGCTGTGTAAGGTGCTGTCAGCTTGCAATTGTAATGGGTACACTTCAGAGCGTGTGTACCTTTTCAGCCATGATACATTATTGCAATTAGTAACACTGATTGAATGTAGTCTCACATCCGGTATTCTGTTTGCGTTCTAGGTGTCTGTGTGTCAGCAGGAGGTGGGCCTGCAGAAACTGGCAACAAGGGGTATGGCAGAGTGGTAACACATTAATTGTGTCAGAGCCAAAGTACAGCTGTATATGTACACATTTGCCAGGTCTGTGTAACACTTATTGCATGTGCTACAGTGCTTATAGTTCTGAGGGGTGTATACAGGTAATCCATGGTGGTTGACAGCAGACCTTGTGAAGTGGACAATGGTAAATGTAGTGTGTGGAACACACCTCCGATTGATAAAATCCACACCCCCAGAAGATATTGTGTTGACCAAACACAAAGAGATTACTGTTCACACACACATACGCTCATGCGCGCACAGACACACACACACACACACACACACACACACACACACACACACACACACACACACACGCACAGGATCACGGTTGCCAGTGTTGTGTTTGGAACCCCTACCCATCTAGTTAGTGGTACTACAGTGTTATGTGGTTATCTGAGATGGCACGGAACTAATAGTGTGATGACTGTTCCAAGGTACCTGTAAAGTGAATAACATCACATGATTTTCTGAGGTATGGCAGTGGGGTGTGTACTGGATGTGGAGGACTCAGACTGTCACCTACATGTTTACACACTCACAAACACTGCTATACACACCAATGCACACATAATTGCGAGTATTGATATTAGCAGCCCTGCCTATCATGTTATTCATTCCATACTGTTAAAAAACTGTTGCATATGGCTTATAGGGCTGAAGAGTATCCACAACTACCTCGATGGTGGATGTGAACAGCAGCTTTTGTAAAGTGGAACTTGGGATGTGTACTGGGAGTACCATGGCGTGAAGTTGTAAAGCACAGCCACCCAATGCATATAGTTCTCACTCAAACACACATAGGATACTGTTCTTACACACACACACACACACACACACACACACACACACACACACACACACACACACACACACACACACTTATCAGGACTGAGATTAGAACTCCTACTTATATAGTTACTGCTAATATAGTGCTATGTCTTTATCATATGTGCCACAAAGCTTATGGGGTAAAGAGAGTCCCAAGGTAATTTCAAGGAGAACATTACCAGGCTTTGTAAAATATATGGCAATGGGTGATTTACTGTGTGAGAATGGACCCAAAATACTTGAACTTACAATTAAATCACAGTTACACACACAAATACACTCATTTTCCAGGACTGAGTTTACAACTCTTACCTATCTAGTGATTTCTAATACAGTGTTATGCATTTATCGGACACACCACGGAGCTTATAGAGTAAGAGTGTCCCACAGTTCTTCTAAGGTGAACATCATCACCAGCCCTTGTAAAGTATGGACATGAGCAGTGTACTGGGAGAATGAGGCCTCAAAATGTTGTATCCTAGAAATATACGCACTTGCACACACCCATTTGCCAGGATTCAGATTAGAACCCCTACCTATGTAGTCAATGGTACTATAGTGTTATGCAATTACTGCATTCACCACGGAGCTTAAAGGGTGAATAGTGTCCCAAGGTACATATATAGTGAATAACATCACCAGCCCTTGTAAGGCATGGCAATGGTAGTTGTACTGGGTGAGAAAAGGTTGAAATAACATTCACTAGTATGTTTACACAATCACAAATACTTTTATACACACGAATGTACACACTTTTGCCAGTACTGAGATCCATAGGGTCATAGCTTCATAGGTGTCTACTAGGCAAATGGCCATGGAGCCTTTACAAGCCTAGCCCATGGGAATACCCTGGCATCATGCCACCTGACAATAGTCCCCAATGTGTCTAATGAGTATAGCCACTGCAGTGATCTCCGGGGTGGGATTTCTATTCCCCATCTACTCATCTAGATTTCTCTTGAAGAGGGCCAGTGATGTGCTCTGCTTGACATGTATGTGAAGTCTATTCCTAGCCTGGGCAGTGTCTGGGTTGTGAACCTGCCCCTCCAGCATGCTCTGTTGATTGTGGAAATGGGGTTGAGGTCTCTGGGACATGTGGTTTGGACAGATTGGTTTCTTCAGATGTAGCATTCCTGACAGAGCTGGGTCAGACATGACTGTGTAAGTCATGCAGAGATTGCCTCTAAGTAGCCAGTATGAGATAGAGAATAGTTGGAGTTATTGGAGTCTGTCCATATAGGGAAAGTGTTTTAGGCCTAGAATCCTCTCCAGTTGTCGCAGGTGTCCAGTGGGGTACATGCCAAATGGACCACTGTACTCATTGACTGGCCTAATGAGGGAAGAGTACAGGGAGATAATGACCTCTTACTTCCTGGATGCAACACCCTTAGTCAGGAGATGTGACAGAAGGACTTTCAACAGAGATCTCACTGTCAACCTGTGTTCCCAGTTTTCTTATAACAGTGTCAGTGTTCAGTGGACTACCATCAATGTCTTACTTCATGAGAACCATGTTGTCCCCAGAGGGGATGGCAGCACATTTTCTGGCATTGAGCTAAAGTCCAGGGCTCTGACACCAGTCATAGGTCTCAGGGAGGCCTTTTTGCAGGATGTCAACATCATGTCGGGAGGCAATAATAGCACCCACCTTGCAGTCGTCTATGAACATTGTCAGCCAGAGTCCCTTCGTGTTGAGCTGGACTTCAGAGGTGTAGATCCCGAATGCGAGGGGACACAGGACCAAACCCTGTTGAACGCCACTCATGACTGGCCAGCATTCTGAAATGGAATCCACTGCTTTCACACTGTGGGTTCTATCTGTGAGCCATTTGCAAGCCACCTAGTGATATAGGGGTTGATGCCTAATTGGCTGTCTTTGTCTATGATTCCTGAGTGGGGAATGGTATCCAAGGATTAGAAGGGCCACCTATCTTATTTATTCCATACTGTTACATAATTATTACATGCAGCACATAGCTTATAGGGCTGTAGAGTGTCTACAGCTATCTCTACAGTGGATGACAACAGTGGACCTTGTAAAGTGGACATTGGGACATGTACTGTGGGAGCGATAGCAGAAAATTGCAAAATCTGCACCCCAATGGATATGGTTCTCATACAAACACACCCACTCCCAGGATACTGTTCTCTCTCTCTCTCTCACACACACACACACACACACACACACACACACACACACACACACACACACACACACACACACACACACACACACTTGCCAGGACTGAGATTATAACCACTCCCTATCTAGTTATTGCTGCTACACTGTTATGCATTTATTGCATGCACCACAGAACTTATACGGTGAAAGCTGTGCCAAGGTACTTCTAAAGTGTGGAACATCACTGGTCCTTGTAAAGTATGACAATGGGTGATCTACTGGGTGAGAGAGGCCACAAAATAATTTAACCTACACATATACACACTTGCACACCCAAATATACACACACATTTGCTAGAACTGAGATTAAAACCCCTGCCTAACTAGTTATATGTACTACAGTGTTACACAACTATCGCACATGCCATAGAGCTTGTAGGGCTAAGGGCTGTCCAAAGGTACTTCTAAGGTGACTGACGTCTGCAGTACGGCTAAACTAGGGCAATGGGAAGTGTACTGGGTGTGAATGGGCTCAAAAATCATTAATCTACAAACACACATGCACAACCTTTTACATTTGGCAGGACTGAGATGAAAACCCCTACCTAACTAGTTGTTTGTACTATAGTGTTACTCACTTATCGCACACACCACAGAGCTTGTAGGGCTGAGGGATGCCCAAAGGTACTTCTAAGGTGACTGACATCAGCAGGACTGCTAAAGTAGGGCAATGGGAAGTGTACAGGGTGTGAACAGGCTCAAAATCTTTAACCTACAAACACACACACACACACACACACACACACACACACACACACACACACACACACACACACACACACACACTCACAAAGACATGCACTTTTACATTTGCCAGGACTGAGATTAGAACCCCTACCTAATTAGTTATTTGTACTATAGTATTACGCAATTATCACACATGCCACAGAGCCTGGAAGGCTGTAGGCTGCCCAAGGGTACTTCTAAGGTGGCTGACATCAGCAGGACTGATAAAGTAGGGCAAGGGCAAGTGTACTGACTGGGTGTGAACAGACTAAAAATCTTTAACCTACAAACACACTTTTATATTTGCCAGAACTGAGATTAGAACGCCTACCTAACTAGTTATTTGTACTATAGTGTTACTCAATTATCACACAGGCCACAGAGTTTGTAGGGCTGATGGGCTGCCCAAAGGTACTTCTAAGGTGACTGACATCGCCAAGACTGCTAAAGTAGGGTAATGGGAAGTGTACTGGATGTGAATGGGCTCAAAATTTTAACCTACAGACACACACACACTTTTACATTTGTCATGACTGAGATTAGAACCCCTACCTAAATAGTTATTTGCACTATAGTGTTATGCAGTTATCGCACACATCACAGTGCTTATAGGGTAGAGGCCAGTCCAACAGTACTTCTTCAGTCAATGACATCAGCAGATCTTGTGAAGTAGGGCAGTGGGAGATATACTGGGTGGGAATGGACTAAAACGCTTATTCCTACACAAACACACACAACCACTATTACATATGCTGGGACTGTGATTAGAACCTCTACCAATCTAGTTATTTGCATGATAGTGTTACACAGTCATCACACATGCTATAGAACTTATAGGACTGAAGCCAGTCCAAAGGTACTTCTAAGGTGAATGACACTGGCAGATGCTGTAAAATAGGGCAATGGGAAGTGTACTGGGTGGGTAAGGCATCATAATACTTAGAACTACAGACACACGCACACACACACACACACACACACACACACACACACACACACACACACACACACACGCATGTAGGTGATGTGATATTCCAACCCCCATCTCAGTACCATCAGACAATGAATCTCATCATCATGCTGGCACATGCCAGTATTTAAAACTGGTATGCAACTGTCTTCAGTAGGACATGACTCTATGCCATTCAGGGTATCCACTGTGCATGACTCACTGTCTGTGTGTGTCTCCCTGTGTGTTTTACTCTGTCTGTCCCTCTCTTCCCCATGTCTATGTGTCTGTATGCTTGACATATTGTAATATGTTGCCCATATATATGTGTGCGTATCACACACAACAGATGCAGATATACCACATATGTGCCACCTACAGCTGGCTGTGGGTAATTCTGTCTGATATGTGTGTGTGTGTGTGTGTGTGTGTGTGTGTGAGTGTGTGTGTGTGTGTGGAGACAGTTAGCTTTACATAACTGTGTGTATGCAAAGACATTTGCACAATACAGAGACATATAGTCCGATGTGGTTCAGACATGGGCTTCCTTCACTTCTGTAAGTGTAGGAGCATGCTCAGTATGACCTTCTATAGTAAGTGCGGGAATCCATTCCAGGGATAGTTGTACTCCAGTCTGGCTGTTGTGTGCTACAGCCATACCGTGCAAAGTGTTTGTGCAAGATATCTGGAGATAGGCTGCCAATATGGGGAAACAATGGGCCAAATATGGGGGTTACTGTAACTATTGCTCTTATCAATGTATGAGTTGCTTGAATGACAGGGTTTGTTTTAGCAGACATTTTCTGACATATGTAATGTTTGACACTGTACTGTATTGTGGCATTACCTACTGACAGATATAATCAAATCATCACAGTTATTTACCAGAGAAATACAAAATGGATGATGCACAGACCTATATTATGAGGTAAAGGCTAGACATTCTTGCACAATCCAGCCAGTTGGGAGGTGTGGCTACAGCTGATTGACTGATGAAGCTGTGTAAAAGGCCCAGTACCTTGGTGATATGCTGGCTAGAGATCTTGTTGTGCGGTATTCTTCTTACCTGACAGATCATATCCTGGTGTGGCCATACCAGTCAACTGTACAGATTCTCACAGATTATCCAGATGCATGCCTCATATATCTAGTCAGTTTCCCTTAACATTGTGGATTTCTAGCACATTTGCTGCAAGTCACTCATGGTTGCAGTCAGGGAATAGTGAGAGAGCATTAGAGTTTTAGACTTCACACCCTTTATGACATCCATGCTACTACACAGCCCCTCTGTTATTCTATCAACTGTCTAACATTATTAGAGCAATATTTCAAATGTGTCCCTATAGTTGGGCCTTTATCCCACCATTATGTATGGCTTTGTCCAGATTTCTTCCTCTACGAGGTTGAGAGGTATGCTACTAGCATTTAGCAGCATGGCCTTACATTTGCATTTTGTTGACTGTGTTATGTTGGTAGTATGTACCCCATGACATTCCCTACAAAGGCACTATGGGTGAGGCATGGGCATTTGCCAGAGGCTTGTAGGCCATGTGAGACTGCTGCAGGCCATCTGTAGTGAGGCAGTGCATTCTGTCACTCATATGTTCCCAGGCTGCTGGGCAGTTGACCCCCCCTGAGGTTACAATGGTAAGTGACAGAACAAACTGCTGTGCTACTAGGTACCATATCTCTCTACATATGTAAGCCAGACATCCGGAAAAAGCCATGAGTAATTGGGTGACAAAGGCCTAAATATAAAGACCATTGTAACTATTGGCCTTACAAACCTGGAAGGGTGATACAATAATCGATTTTGCATTAGCATGTTTTTTTCTATAGGGTATGAAGTCTGAGGCACTAAAATCCATCAATATTTTCTGACTTTAGACTTTTGTGGTTTGCCAGTGATTTGCCAGACAACCACTATTTCAGAATAAAGACACCACAAATATCATGCAAACCTGTGTACATTCTGCAAAAGATCTGTACAGTTGTGAGGTATGGTAGGCACTATGTAGGTCACTCCAACCTGTGTACTGTTCATATGTGTGGCCCCCTGTACATGACCTGTCAATCTTCCCAGCAGTAATGGATATTGACATCTTGACACTGTGTACAACTCCCACCATATGTGTGGCTGACATGCAAAATAGTTGGCACTGCATTTCGTGGAACATGACTCTGTCTACCACAGTGCTGTACCTAGGCCAGTAGGACACAACAGCTATGAGAAGTTGCTGGCCACATCCTGACATGTATTCCTCACACATAAGCATAGCTCATTGACCCCTGCATATCGTGGACATGCAGCAAGTTATCATGTTGATTGGGACAGCCCTGGCAATGTGTGCTCTGCTGCTATTACCCTACAAACTTACATGTTACTGCATTTCTATGTGAATATGGGTGTGGGGGGTCACATCTGTCAACAGTACACATTTGCATGGACTGTGCTGATATTGGCCTTACATTTTGATTCCATTTAGCATAGTATTAAACCCTATCTTGGAGAATAGAGGCATATCACTAGAGACCACAGGTTGGAATGTAATGCCATACAATTGAGTGTCAGACTTCTTACCCTTCAGAGAGTCTTACTGCAACTGCAAGGCCTGCTGTGATATCACTGTGTATGTCTGTAGGGGGGTATTCCATCATTGTTGCCATTTCTGTGCCTTTGCCAGACATTCCTTTATGGTTTTCTGTGGCTGACTTGCTGTGTGGGTCTGGGAGTGAGTATGGGATCCCCACAGTGACATCTGTGCATGTGACCTATGATCTCCCCTTAGTTGGCCCCCCACATATACTGCAGTGGGATTTGTTAGCTTAAATGATACTGCATAGTGTGGGGAAGCCTGTATTGTGTAGACATTTCCTGGTGTCCCACATAGCTGTCAGTTGTCTGCTGCCTTCCCAGTATGCCACCCCATTCCCTTGCATGCATGCAGCATTTCCATAGATATGCTACCAAAACATATTAATCCATTCATTTATTGTTAAGAAGACTGACTTACCTTGTACCTGTGGCAGTTGTGGACAGTGCTTGAGGGCTACCTATGTTGGATTCACGCAGTACATTGCCTATACATGTTATGCTACAGGCAATGTGATGTATGTGTCATCCTTTACTGTGTGTGTGAGTCAGAGAGAGGTGTCAGTCCCTGGGTCCCTACAGTGTCAGTGTGTGTGCTGTGTGTTGCCTCTTTGCCAAGGCCTGAGGATAGTGGGCATGTCTCCATCTGGCTACAGGAACAGGCTCAGGGGCTTCCTCTTCTGAGTCCCTCTGTGCCTGTGGGGACCTTGGCAATGGTGGGGGGCTATGTGCCCCTTCCCCGTGCTGTTCCTGCTACAGCTGTTTCCACAGGATCATATTGTGTAGCATGGCACATACTATGAACTTGTGTGCACATGTGGCTGGAGAGTATTGCAAGGCTCCACTAGATAAGTCAAGGCAGTGGAACCATGACTTGAGCAGCCAAACATATGCGCTATTATGATCCTGGTTTTGTACATGTGCCTTATTATGGTGTTCTTGTGTGGGTGTGTGTGCATTTCTGATGAATGTCATCATCCATGGCTCCAGTGCATAGCCAGCATCCCCACCAGATGGCCATATGAGATGTCCCCACTAGCAAATGCCTGGTACAGCTGTGATGTATACCAGATGTGGGAGTCGTGATAGCTTCCAGGGCTGCCAGCACACACATTCATGATAATGCCCTAGGCATTACACATGACCTGACAGTTGATGGAGTGGAAGTCCTTAAGGTTTATGTAGACCCTACCTTGTTCACCAGGTGGTGCTTTCATGTGGATGTGCGTGCAGGCTATCGCACCCAGTACCTCCAGGTGTTCTGCTACATGGTGGAAGAGCTGCATATTGCTGGTCCTCTCCTCATGGGTGTTGGGGAAGTAAATGTGCTCACTGGCATTTGGTAGGATGGCATCCAGGAAATGGTGGAGTACCATGGATGCAGAAGCCTGTGAGGCCTCCATGATGTCCCCAGTAGGTCTTTGGAAAGTACTTGTAGCTAGTATTCTTAAGGCTATACATACCTTGGTATCCACTGGGATTAGTTCCCCTCTGTTGGCTCTGGGTTTGACTTGAGGCTGGCACAGCTCAATGATTTGCTGCAGTATATCTCTGTCCACCCCGTAGTGCTCTACTATCTCCAGATCATGTAGCCCCTGGTAAGTTACCCTGGGTCTGAACACCCTTCTCCTCCTCCTCAGTCTGTGGTGGTTGTCACCATTATCCTCCTCACTGCCCTCAGCCTCTAGCACATACTGATGTATCAAAGCAATGGCAGCCCCTAACATGTTTTTGGTTAAAATTCCCCTGCATGTGTACAACAATGGTGCAGAGTTTGTGGGAAAAAACAGACTGTAAGGTGTTTGCATAGTTTATACCTTTGTGCTGCAGATGCTGCCTGTATGATTGGCTGACTATGATGCATTCCACCTCCTAGCTTTGTAATTTCTACTTGATTGCTTTTATTCTACTATTTTTCTTTTTTTCATTTTTCCCTTCCTATTTCCACCCCTTTTAAGCCCAAGGCACGCCACACAAACCTGGTACCCAAATGTAAACAGTCCTGCTATTTCCAGGGTTTTTTTTTTGTTTCAGACCTAGTGCTTGACACACAAACCCATTTATCTAATGTAAACATGACAAATGGCCCTCCCTGGATGTGAACATGCTCTTCATTTCATGAAATAAGTCAATACAGCCTCTGACACACCACCTTGCTTAGCTGTGCTTAGCTAAGCTTATCTGGGAGCTGTGGAGCTCCAATATGCTTACACCAAGCATGGCACACCCCCTCTTCATGCCTGCTGCTCCTCCTGCTTAAACCACTGCCTTATAGCACCTACACGGTTAGGTGCAGTTTGGCACTTAGATTCTTTTTTTGATTCAGTAAATTTCCCTCATTAGCATACCCCACTGCCTTAATCCCTAGTTACTGCACTACACCAGAGCCATTCCCCTTAGCAACCACTGTTCCCTGGTATTGTTTTAATTCTGTATGCCATAGACTATAAATGCAGATTTCTCTTAAAATTGTATTTTTACATCTTTTTTTATATTTTCGGCATGATCCAGTTTGTGCGCTGCTTCCCTATGCTTAAACGGCCAAGATCGGCCAAAAAACACTAACTTTTATTTTTATAAAAGTTAAGCACTTTTTCATGCCAATGGCCATATATTTGGCTATTGGCATGCCTAAAGATTATAATACATGCTTTTATTTGAGCTGTCATCCTTCATTTTGATTTTTGCAGAAATATATTCGGCTAGTAGCCGAATACATTTCTGCAGGTAACACTACTCCTGCACGGATGCCTACTGCTTCCTGAATTGCTAATTTACCTTATTTGCATGGTTTTCACCAGAAAATTAGGTAATTAGCATTATTCAGTGGTGTCCATGCAGGAATAGTGCTGCCAAGCTCGTGCACATCCCCAGGTTTGTTTACAGAATCGCTCGGTGGCCATATTTCGTGCAGTAATACTTACACTATTCTTGCACTCCGTGTAAGCTTTACTGATTCCCAGGGATAGTTTATTCATTATGTTATAATGCAAATCATACTAGGAATATATTTAAGTATTCTAATCTTACCACTTTTTAGATAAAATAGTATAGGGTTGTGTGGTTAGGCCTTGCAGTTTTACAAGAATATTGATATCATTATATACCAGTATATAAGAAGAACTAGTTGAAGTTATTAGATGTTTATCCATTTCTGTCTTCCAAATCTTAATACAGATTATTCCATAGTTAAAACTGTATTATGAGATTGATTACTGATTTATCAAATCTGAATGGCATAAGTACAAGTCCCATGCAACAGAAAACTCTTTTTTTTTCTTTTATTTGATAAACTCAAGGCCCAAATTATATTTATCAAAGAAATACATATGAAAATAGAAAATGGGAAACTATTGATAAATGGATTGGCACCATTGCAGCCACAAGCTCTTTAAGAACAGAGTAAAAACAGCAATACTAATAAAAAATCTTTTACGGCCGATGTGATGTTATGAGGTAGTGCCATCTGTGCCAGGGAGAGTAGGGCAGTACATATGTAAATATGTCAGCATAGCTAGCTGGAGTTTTGTAAAGAATTTTATGCTGACTATCACACTGGTTTTGTGCAGATGTTTGAGTTAAAAATATATTTGTAAAGTTACTTGTGTTAAAAATGCATCAACAGTAGGTTCTGCTGGACAGAAATAATGTATGCATGCATATTAGGCTGTATTGTTGCAACTGATAAAATGTGCATGTTTATCAGAAAACCCTGGAAGGGTGGAAAGTTTGAAATTGTGTTATAGCTTTCAGATGCTGCCACAAATCTTAGCAATTCTCTGTGTGTCTATTGTACCGGAGTCAGGTGACCAGAGGTGATGTCATCCTCTAACCAGCACTGGTTTCTTTGAAACTCTTGCAGCAGCACTTCAGAACCTGACAAGAAAGATTTCTGACAGGATATATATATCAAACAAACACACAGACAAAGACAGACATCATCAGGCTATTGCTGGTAACTACTCAGAATATGTCATCTTGCCTTGGTTTTGTTAGCTACTCAGGGACACAGTGAGAATAGTTTAGAATTTTTTCTGCATCTGTGAGACACTAATCACTTATATTATTTTTTATATCTGTGTGGTTGAAACTGTTGTTTATTGTATTCAGTATTCTCCTGTTTTCTGTTTTATTATTTATCATGAGATATTTTAATGCCTTTTATTGTGGCTGGTCCTTTAGAGAATACTTCTTGAGAGTACTTTATGCTTATTTTAGTGACACTGTGGGTGCTCCGGAAAGCCTTGCTGCTTTGGTCACACCCTACCATTTGTATTAGTATTAATTTTAAACAGTATAATTGGGTACCATTTGGAAGAACTGGTGGCAGAGTCATTACCTCAGTGTCTGGGAAGGAAGGGGCACAGCTAGTAAATCTGTGCTGGCTTTTCTTAGGTTTGTATGTGTCTGTGAATCTCAAATATCCAAGTGTGTGTGTCAGCTATTTGGAACAGGGACACAGAGCTTAAAAGTGGTCAGTGTGGAGTTTTGTGTGGGTCTGGAGAGAGAAGGAGAGTCCAACCCCAGGTCTGTAGCATTCTCCCTGTGTACTCTTAAGGGAAATTGTTCTTGGTGCAGGGAGCCACATCTGAAAATACTGTGTGAAGCTATCTTTGCTCTTAGTGACCATCCCTCACCGGAGTCAGTGGTGAGGACTGAGTGTCCTTGATTGTTGGCGTGAGTAGGAACCCATCACAGCTGTAATGGTTGACTTTCATACATATCAGCATGGACTATTTTGCTGTATTGTCTGTGCTGAAAATAGCTTTGACAAAAAATAGGTCTACTCAATATCCAAGTGCCATTCTCTGGACCAGTGCGATTGATTGCAATATATAATTTCCTACCTAAATTAAAAAAGACTAATTCATTATTGAAGGAGATTAGAAATTTGTTACTGACTCATCAAAATATATTCTAAATTCAGACCACATAAGTTCAATACATTGAATATGATTATTAACATGCAGTCAAAATATGAAGTTAATGATGCAGTTAGTTTTAATCTTTCCTCGTATTGTTTCTTCTCCTTAGTACATAAAACTTGGTAAAGAACAGCATTTCCCTGTATCTAATAAGTTGTTACCTACCATTCTGGATACATAAACAGAACACATATATTTCTCTGATCTCTCTAAAATAATCTCCCCCCTTTTTTTAAATGCAAAGTCAGAATAGAATCGGGCACTAAATTCTAAATTATTGGAAAGTTCTGTAGTAATAGAATCCATTATCTCACATATTTATTATAATCAAATAGGTGCTTCATATATTAACTATTGCATATAATGGGCAACTCTAAAAAAAGAATTAAGAGGTATATGTATAAATAAAACTGCACATACCAAAAGACTAAAAAAAAAAAAAAAAAAGAAAATATCATAGAACAATTTCTTAAAAACAGTTTAATCTAATGTTGTCCTTTTCATTCTTCCTCAACCCATGGGTTTAGGTCCAATCCTCAGATCTGACTTGGCTGCATACTGCAGATTATGGATCCAGCTTTTGAGCTCCTCCCTCTACCTATAATGCACTATTCCATCTCAATTACCTCAGATGTTATTTGCCACCATCACAAACAGGCACAGGTTCCTCTCTTGAGCTGTCATAGGCTTATAGCTTATACTGCCTGCATATTTGAACTGCTTCTTACTGAAATTGGTACATCTTGTTTGTTGTAGCATAGACTAGATCCAGGCCTGCTGAATCTAGCTTTGTTTGTATAACTTGAGCACTAATCCAGGCATTCTTTAAAGTATTCAATTGTATTTATTACTGCTTGGTAGTAACTTGATTAAAGTATTGCTAACATTCTAATTCTTTTGGATTAAGCACTTGGGCTTCAGACCAGTTGTTTTACATTAGGAAGGTTTGTGTCCTGCACTGTGGTGGCAGGACAGGTAGCTTACATCCTTCTAAGTTGGGAACTGCTGATTGAGGGCTCAGTGTCTGTTATTCTAAAAGTATATTAGTTCTGGTTTAAGCACTTGGGCTTCAGGCCAGTTATTTTACATTAAGAAGGTTCGTGGTCTGCACTCTTGTGGGAGGAGAGGCTGGACTCTGCCCTTCTGAGCTGGGAATTTCTGGTTAAAGGCTTATAGTGCCTGCATATTTGAAGTGCTTCTTACTGTAATTGGTACACCTTGTTTGCTGTTAAATAGACTAGATCCAGGCCTGCTGAATCTAGCTTTGTTTGTATGCTTGTTGTTTGTTTGCTTGTTATTTCCCTGAAACGCTAATTCCACCTAAAACATGGCTTTTCAGCGCTTCTGTGGATCCCTAGTGATATCTGCATTGCTTACTGTACTTATTTCCTTGTTTCACTTGAAAGAAAGTTACTGTTTGTCGTTTTTGCATTTAAGTTACCTGTAACACATTGCATTTAAGTTACCTGGCACTTGCCCACTAAAGCAATTATATAAGTCAGCACTAAAAAATTAAAAGCATTACATCCTCACAAACTCCCTTTGAGTACCTTGTTCCCCATTAGCCTTTTTTTTTCCAATTATAAAGGAATTCCCAATACTATTCTAGCATGTCCAAACATCAGTTGTCAATCTCCTCTCTGGTCCAGCTGGTGAATCTGGGAATCTTGAGGCAATGTTACAACTGCCTCATGTACACAGACAACCCTCTCCTCCTCCCAACAAATTCCAACACATGTGAGAGATGCAACCATATAGCCATACTGGAGGCTAAGCTCTCTCAACTCAGTACTGGCGTAACCAGTCAGGAGGAGAAGGAAACCACACTCACTACAATTCCAGTCTCACATAGACCTACCATGACAGCAAACTAAACACATAAACACACAAAAACATACTCGGAGGCTCTAAATAAAAATCTGCCTAAGCAGCAGAGACCTCCAAAGCAGACACCCAAGCAACCGCTACCCCAAAACAAAACACATACAACACATAGCTCACAAAGCCAGTGTGCCGAACAGTCACAGCCCTTAAGGATCAACAACACACCTGATACACTTGTAATAGGTGACTCTATCGTCAAGCACACTGACGTCCCGCTCACCAGGCTGAACAAGGAGAAGATCACAGTGAGCTGCCTGTTGGGCACTAGGATCCGCCACATAACACAAGCACTCAGGTCACTTCAAGGCAAGTACAAATATGACTCAGTCATTGTCCATGCTGGTGTGAATGACCTGAGATGTACCTCCCTGGACTACATGAAAAGAGACATAGAGGAGCTCTCTGAGCATGTAGCCCAGGCCGGTATGACCCTGACCTTGAGTAGCATCTTACCCTCACCAAGAATGATGCCACAATATGAAGACAAGATGATCAATTTCAACAATTGGCTTAAGTATTGGTGTCATTCAAAGGGGATCCAATGCCTGTCAGCCTGGGATGACATGCTCGGCAAGCCACGATGCTTCGCTAGGGACGGCTTGCACCTGTCACCCCTGGGCTTTGGATATTGGCAAAGGCTCTTGCTACCCCATAGTGCCTTTTTAGGCAAGGCTCAGAAGACAAACCCACCTCCATAGGTATCACAAGGGATAAGAAACTAAGAGTAATGCTACTCAATGCCAGAAGTCTAAACCTCAAGATGCACGCACTCGAAACTCTCCTTAGCATGGAGAACATCGATATCTGTGCAGTAACAGAAACCTGGTTCAAGGCTCCCGAGAGCACCCCAGTACTACCAGGTTATACCTCATACCATGCTTTTCGGCCCCAAAACTTGGACCGAACCACAAAAGGAGGGGGAGTATCAATATTCATCAAAGATACCCACACCTCCAGGTTGGTGGCACAGCACGAAGCATCAGAGACTATCCATGTGCAACTAACAGTGGGTAAAACTGCCTTCCAGTTTATAGCCTGCTACAGACCACCCTCCCAAACCCAGGAACCCCACTCGGCCTTCCTGAGAAGACTGGAAAATATGAAGATCACTCCAAACACCATTATATTGGGCGAATTCAACTACCGAAACATAGACTGAGAGCATTACTCTAGCTCCAACACCCTAGCCCAAAGGTTCCTAGAATTTATAAACTCAAATCCTATGGAACAACTTGTTACCACTCCCACAAGAGGGGAAAACATACTGGACCTGATCATCACCAACATGGGGACTCTATGCCCCAGACCAGAAGTGTATCCCTCATTGGTAAGATCAGACCATAACCTAATCTCGCTGGATATTCACATCCCGACTCCACCCCCTGCCCTGAAAACCACAGTGAAAAACTTCTCTAATGCAAATTTCACACTCCTCAAAACTGAGGTGGAATCCTTCAAAGCCCCCGGGGCTGTGGAAAATACAGCCCAGACCACAGAATCCTTTATAAACGCATTCTGTGAACACCTTCAGGAATGCATGGATCATGCAATCCCAAATAAAACCAAGTCCCAATCCTCCAAAGGCAGACATCCTGTCTGGTGGACCCCAGCCATAAACAAACTAATCAATAGAAGGAGGAAGCTACTACATGATAGAGCAAAATCCCAAAAAGGGAAGGCATCTCTGATCAGTATTAGCAAAAAACTACAGGCACTCATAAAATTGTCTAAGGCCAGCTTCGAGAGAAAAATTGCAGAGGACATTAAGGATAATCACAAGGCTTTCTTTAGTTATGTTAGGAACCTGGGTGGGAATTTCCAGATATGCTCAGAATTAGTCCAAAATGACAAAAAATACACAGAACCCACAGACATTGCCAACATCCTAGCTGACAGGTTCAGCGCAAACTCCGCCCCCCCTCCCCACCAAAAGGGCTAATATATATCCCAGCAGAGTGCTGCCCCCCTGACATCTCAGATGCTCAGGTAAGAGCTGCCCTCTCCAAAGCAAAAAACACAGCATCAATGGGACCAGACAGTGTCCCGGGCAGCGTCCTACATGAGCTCTAAGAAGAGCTAAACCCAAACATAAAACTACTGTTCAATCTCAGCCTTACTACAGGATATGTAACCAAAGAGTGGCGTACAGCAACAGTGGTCCCTCTCCACAAAGGTGGTGCCTCAACGGATCCTGGAAACTATCGCCCCATAAGCCTGACTAGCTTGGTCTGCAAAGCTATGGAAAGGATCATCATGGACCTCATAAATAAAGATATTGGGGACCTACAGACACTGGATCTTACCCAGTTTGGCTTTGTTAAGGGCAGATCCTGCCTCTTAAACCTGGTTGATTTCTTTGAAACAGTCACTAAGGCCATTGACGAGGGGAAGGTGGTCCACACAGCCTACCTGGACCTCGCAAAGCCTTTGATACAATACCCCACTCGGGCATTATAGATAAGCTCACCAGCTTAAATATAAACCCCTATGTCACTAGATGGGTTGCAAACTGGCTCAAGGACAGAACCCACATGGTTAGAATTGCTGGAGCCATGTCAGACTCCAAACCAGTTACAAGTGGCATCCCACAAGGCTCAGTCCTGGGACCTCTCTTGTTCGGTATATATTTCTCGAGGTACAGGTCAACACGGAAGGACTGTGGCTGACCAAGTTGCAGATGACTGCAAACTGGGCCATAATCAACACTCCAGCCAACACAAGCATCCTCCAAAAGGGCCTCATAGAAACAGACAACTGGTGCCAGAGCCATGGCCTCAAGCTAAACGCCAAAAAGTGTATAGTCATCCCTTTGGCAAAAACAAAGTGCCCACAAATTACCACATAGGTGGTAATCCATTAAGTACAGAAGAAGTAATTAGGGACCTGGGGACCCAAGCTGATAGCAATCTCTCATTTGACAACCACGTGGCCAAAGTGGTTAGAAAAACATTTTATATAGCCCACCTAATCATGAAGGGATTCACATCTAGATCAGGGGAGGTCATCGTGCCTCTTTACTCATCCCTCATCAGGCCCATAATTGAGTACAATGCCCCTTTTGGGATGTACCTTACCAGACACCTGCAGCAACTGGAAAGACCGCAAAAGTACCTCACCAAGAGGATCAAAGGGCTCAAACAGATGCCATATGCTGCCCGGTTAAAGAAACTCCAGCTCTACTCAGTGGCATACCGCCTGCTCAGAGACGATCTGTGCCTAACATATAAAGCCATGTCCAACCCAGAATTAATGGACATGCTGCACCTCAGAAAATCCAAATCCCATCGAGCTACGCGCTCAAGAGACTTGAACCTCAGCACTGAAATAAATAGGACATGCTGGAGGGACAGATTCATAACCCAGAGGCTCCCTTCACTCTGGAATAAAATCCCAGTCCGGGTTAGGCAGAGTCCCTCATTGACTCTCTTCAAGAGGAATCTTGATGAGTGGATGGGAGACCGTAGGTTTACCACGGGTATCACTTCTGTGTCACTGTTAGACAGAGGCACAGTATACTAACCTCGAAAAAGGGCATAGAAAAATTATTTTAAAATGGGTGGCGAAAGCCAAACACACTCTGGCTAGGCTTATAAATGCCGTAGGGCAGATAGCCTAGTATGAACCTATGAACCTATGAACCTATAGTATGGTTTTATGAGTTAATGTATCCATCTTTGACTTTTAAACTAATATAAAACTTTTGCTACTTCCCTCTTAGTTATTTTTGAAAGTCATTAGGAGTTTTAACAGATTTTTCTGATTGTATCTATTTTATCTTTCCTACTATTCTGCTGAATAGTAAATCTTTTGTACCATTGCTGGTAATTCTTTTCCATCTGCTTATCCTTTTACCTAGCAGGGTATCTCTATGATCTGCCATTGCTAGTAGTTAAAGTTATTTTCTTTATCCTTTTTTTGCTTATTAAAAAAATCCTTTTGTTTTTTTACCACTATTTTTCCATGCTATACTCTTTCTATTAATCACATTGAATAAACCAACTGGATTCAAGAAATGCACTTCTTGTGGGCATAAAATCCCTAATTCAGATGCCCACAAGGAGTGCATGCACTGCCTCGGAGCAAAGCACTTGGACACTTCATGTTCAGTATATTCTACCTTCAATCCAAGGGCCTTGGCAGATAGGCAAAACAAATTGAATTTGAAGGGCTTACTTCCAACTACATCTACTTCTGGGGCTCATACCCCACTAAATTGAACTAGCCAGCTCTGTTGGAGCATAAGAAACACTCCCTACTAAAGTCCCCAAGGTCTTTGTCAGAGCCACTAAGAAAAGGAAAACGTCGGATACATTACCAGATCCAAAGATCTGATCCTAGGTCCTCAGATCCAAAGCCAGTTACCTCTCACAGGAGTCTTAGTACAGAATTTGTTATAAAACCCACATTTCCAATCCTGCCTTCTCAACTGTTTCAGACTCCAAAGAAACAATCAAGGCCACCATCCAGAACTTCCTCTAGAACCTCCAGAAGTTTGTCAGAAGCAGATGTGGATAGGATGATGCAAAAATTTCTCAGAGCTCAGATCCAAATGGGGGTCATACCAGCTCCATCTCCTATCAGATCCATGAGTCTTCTTAAGACATCCAAGACTACTTTATCGCCTTCTCTGATCTGTCCAGTAGTTTCTGAGTCCCACAATCCAAAATCCCCAAGAGGTATGGTGTTGGAGCTGAGGAATGTGTCTTCTTTGACTCCAACTATATCCTTGACTAGTTCTGCTCCAATTCCCTCAGATCAGAACAGGTTCCATAGCCGAAGTGTTGGTGTTGGATTTGAGAGTCTGGGTTCAGCTCCAATTTAGTTGGATCCATCCCTTCCCCTCAGAACCTTGGTCCTAGATGGTTTGGATCTAGTTCCATCTTTGAGGAGCAAATCCAAGAGTGGCTGAGACCTACCTTCATTGGGAGTTTTGGTTCTGAGAGGGCGGGTCAAAACTTCTCCTGGTCCATCAGCTTTTGAGAGGGTGGAAAGGACTTTTTCTCTCTCTAGAGAACTGTCTTCTCATTTTTTGGACCCTACCCCATTTCTCTCATCATTTCCAAGCTCTGAGTCAATCAGAGCTACACCACAGGGACAGCCAGTTCCAGCAAGTGTCAAATCGGTTCCAATAGAGGAACTTCCCCTCTCTTCCGACACCTCCCTTGAACATCCCACAGAGGAATTACATTGGAAGAGAACATCCAAAAGGAGGCATATAGACTCCCCAGTGGAGTCTCACACAGAGGATACTGATTTTGATGAAGGAGAAGGGTCCTCCAGATCACCAATGGATGACATCTCCTTTGGAAACATTTTAGAGATCCTTAGACAAAAAGGTGGCTGGTCTTCCAAAAATTCCTCTCCTGAAGAATCAGTATTTTTGGAAGCTTTTGGTTCTGGCCCATCTCCATTTTTGGTTGCCCCCATGGATAAATTCATTGACCTAGTTTCTCGGATCATGTCAATCCCATTCCAAAAAGACCTGGTAAATTTTTAACCCCTCTAATAGACAGATCCCACTGGAGCAAAGGAGTCCCAGTTGATGCTATGATGGTGGCAGCAGCCACCAATAAAGAGCTAGCAGAACAGAGCTCTTCTGTCCATCCACTAAACAGGGAGTCTAGGGTGTTGGACATATTTGGAAAGAGAGTCTTTGCTGCAGCAACCTTTGCCCTGACGTCATTAAACTACCTGGAACATTTTACTAGACTTCACAGAGATTTGACCAAAGAGATCTCTCTCAGACTCCATGTCTGCAGAGGATTTCAAAAGAACATTCTCACAACTGGCCACTCTTTTATCCATACCAAATGCTTAAATGAGGTTGATCTCTCATACCGCTGAAGGTACCTCATGAGTAGCTGGTTCAGGCATTGCCATAAGGAGATATGCCCGGATGTGGCTATGTGACTTTGCATAACCTTTTAAGGAGTCCTTTATCAGTGCCCCATTCAATGGCACTTCCTTGTTTGGATCATCAGTAAAAGAAACACTCACCCACATCAAACAAGATGAAAGACTCTGTCTCGTGTGGCGATAAAGTTTTCTACCCCTCAATGAACCTTCTTCAGGAATCAGAGAAGCAGTAAGAAGATGTGGGTCTGAAAATCTCAGTGACCTTTCCAAGACCTAAGTCCTCGGTTCCGAAGCCAGAGGCAGATGAGGAAATTTTAATGGAAGACATTGCCCTAGATGCAGAAGAGGCCTGCTGAATCAGGGTTTCAGGCATTCTTTTCCACACAGGCCCTTCCAGCTTTCCTGAAGTGTTGCCTGCCTGTCCAACTCTGAAGGTAGTCGGAGGACAGTTATCCTGGCATGCAGATGCCTTGCCAAATATAACACATGATTCATTGGTGCTGAGATTAATATCCAGAGATTATTAAATACCATTTTTCCTACTCCCTTCTTCCAAAAGAAAGAAGCTTCCTGACATTCCACCCAGTCAAAGGAAATCAGCAGCACAAGAAATGCAAAAGTTGCTAGAAAAAAGTCATTCAAAACATCCCACCAGACTAAATAGGACTCAGAACTTATTCACACTTCTTTTTAGTGTCCAAGAAAACAGGGGACCTCAGACCCATTTTGGATCTAAGCAATTTGAATCAGGATATGAAGAAATCAAAGTTCTGGATGCTCACGGTACAGTCCCTTTCTTCACAAGGATGATTGGATGTGTTCAGTAGATCTTCAGGATGTGTACTATCATATTAAAATAGACAGATGCTCCCAAAGGCACTTATTCTTTTGGCTGGGAACCAGCCATTACAGATTCAGGCCCCTGACCTTTGGACTCACCACAGCCACCAGAGTGTTTACCAAATGTATGGCAGTGATGCCAGCTCATTTGAGACTAAAAGGATTCCAAGCTATTCCATACCTAGATGACTGGCTCCTCACCTGTTCCTCTGAGCATCTCCTTCTGCATGCCAGGAACTATTTACTCCAGATTTTTAAGTAATTGATTATAGCAATAAAGTATGCCAAATCAAACTTGATGCCAGCCTAGAGCCTGGAGTTCAATGGTACATTTCTGAATACAACATAAGTAGAATCACTACCTCCTCATCACATTTCCACTGTCAGAAGTTAGATTCATCTTCTTCTTCCCCTACCATGTCCTTCAGCAAGATCCGTGCTTCATGTGCTGGGTTCCTTGGCAGCAGCCATTGTATTTCTTCCTTTGGCACATTTTTTTATGCATGTACTCCAATGGACTCTAGCTGTTCAGTGGTCCATTCTGCATCAACTCCTATCTTTTCCAGTCAAGCTTACTGCAGTTTGCAAGCAACACATCCACTGGTAGATCCAATCAGGTGAAATTAATCTAGGCCAACCTTTTGTTCTACCACCCCAATGACCACAGTGACCTCGGATGCTTCTCAAGTGGAGTGGGGGAGCATTTCTTGGGAAAACAGTCCAAAACATGCGGTTCCCAAAGATACCAATCTTCATATCAATGTTCTAGAGATGAGAGCAGTCCTGCTTGTGTTGTAAACATTTCAAGATACTTTCCCTCTCGGGACTATTGCATTTCAGATGACAACATGTCTGTAGTCTGCATTAGCAAACAAGTAGAAACTCGATCTTATCCCCCCTTCAGAGAGACTATAAGAGTGTGGGAATAGGCGATCTTATCAGACCACTTTCTAACTGTGATGCACATTTTGGAGAAAACCAAAGTACTAGCTGACAAACTAAGCAGGTCCATCTTGATGCCTCACATGTGGTCTCTCAATCAATCTGTGGTGGAAATGGTCTTCCATCATTTGGGAAAATCTTACTGTGACCTCTTTGTGACCCTCCACAACAACAAGTGCAGCAGGTACTTTGCTCTTATCTACCTTCAGGGGGGGGGGTCACCAAAAGATGGTCTAGTCCATGCTTGTCCTTCGGGTCTCCTTTATGCTTATCCTCTTCTCTCCTTGATTCCTAAATTTCTGCAGAAAACAAGTCAGCTGAAGAGCTCAGTAATCCTCATTGCCCCTTTCTGGCCTAGGCAAGTATGGTTCCCCTTCCTACAGTATCACCTTCATTTCCCTCCATGGATACTGGATCCAACTCTGAATTTCCTCTCTCATCCATCAAGGATCCAACATCCCAACATACAGACTCTCAAACTAATTACATGGTTTCTCCACTTCCAGTAATGGTTAGACCTCCCAGACTCTCTTCCCATGTATGTACCATTATTTTGGCTTCTCAGAAAAAAATCTACTAAAAAGTATACAAGAGAGAGTGGAAAAAATTAGACCTTTGGGCTTTGAATAATGAGCTCGTCCATTTCTCTGCTCGAGTTACTGCAGTTCTTTCAATTTTTAGCAACTCTTTTTAAAGAAGGAGCAAGTATCTCTATGATTAAACTTCAGTTGGCAGCAATTTCTAATTTTCCCACAGGGGACAGAAATTATTTGTTTGCTTCATCCAAATTATGCAAGGCTTCTCTGAAAGGTATTTTCCTTCTAAGGCCACCAGTAAAGGATCCCTCACCTCCTTGGGATCTAACAGTTGTGCTACAAGATCTAACTCAAAAACCTTTTGAGCCTTCAGCTAAAACTGATTTATAATTTCTTTCATGGAAAACAGTTTTCTTAATTGCCATCATTTATGCAAAGAGAATATCTGAACTCCATGCTCTTTCTTCAAAACCCCCTTACATAATTTTTAATAAAGATAGGGTTACTTTATGAGCAAATCCTTCTTTTTTACCAAAAGTGGTTTCTGAAAATAACATTAATCACTCCATTCATTTACCAGTCTTCTTTCCAAATTTTTCACATAAAGGAGAGTACATGATTCATCTCCTTGATGTAGATAGACAATTATGTTTTTATCTTCACAGGATTGAACAAATTAGAAAATCAGATCAACTTTTTGTCTCTTTTTCACCAAAAAGACTGGGTTGTCCAGCCTCTAAAAGTCACTTTAGCCAAATGGATTATAGACTGTATTTCCTGGATTTATTCTCACCAAGGCGTGACCTTACCTAAACCTCCCAAGGCTCATTCAACCAGATCCATGGCTGCTTCATCTGCTTTTTGGTCAAGAATATCATAATATTTGCATTGCAGTCACTTGGTCCAATGCTCATATCTTTGTTACTCATTACAAGTTGGATATTATCTCTAGAAACAGAGCCACCATTAGTTCAGTGGTACTCCTGAATATCCTTCCAGGAGGGCCACCCAAGATCAATGTAGCTCAGGACTCTGTCCCATGGGTCGAGAAAGAATGAAAAGGACAACATCAGTATTTAAAAGTTATGTACTCATCATAACCAGGCATCATGTTGTCCATTTTCATTCTCCCTGAACTCCCCTCCCACCCCTCCTATCCACCCCTGATCCGTTTTTTTCTGGAGAGACCTATTGGATTGTATTTGGAACCTACAGATCCAGGTTTGAGCTCTTTCTTTCTCTGTCAGCTATTCCTTTCTTTGTTTAGCTATAGGGATACATGGCAACAAACTCGATCTGAGGTAATTGGGATGGAACAGCGCATTATGGATAGAGGGAGGAGCTCGAGAGCTGGATCTGAAATCTGTAGTATGTGGCCAAGTCTGATCCAAGGGTCAGATCTGAACCCATGTGTTGAGGAAGAATAAAAATGGACAACACAAGAAGCCTAGCTATAGTGAGTACATAACTTTCAATTTCTCAATATAGTATTTCTCTAGAATAGCATATTAAACACCCTTGGCCAAATAATGAATATGCTCACCAAAGGCTTCAACATATTGGACCTCGTACTTTGAAATATGGGAGAATGCTGCACCCACCCCCCCAAAAGATCTCGTCCTCCCCGGTAAGGTCTGAACATAAAGGTGTTTATTCAAAATCAAAATCAACTCTGCAATCCCATTAAAACCATTAACAGTTAAGGACTATTCCTGGGCAAATTATGTGGTATTAAGAGATGGTTTGTTAAAATTAATTGCCCCTGCAAAACCTAAGAACACACCAGCCTGTCCTGAATTGCTGTCAGAAACTCGGTACTGCCATATTAATGGATGCATAGAGGCTACTGTAACTATCAGAATTAAGGTCAGAACTAGCCCATTAAACAAGTACCCCAAATTAAGCAGGATATACAATAAAAGAAAAAAAAAACATTTATGGCAAAAATCAGGAATGGTAATCCCCATAAAGATAAAAACTCTCTCATCAAAGTAAATAGGCAACTGATAGGGATAATTATAGGTTCATAGGTTCATAGGTTAGTACTAAGCTAACTGCCCTTGCAAGCCATTTTAAGCCTAGCCAGTTATCCCTTGTGAGACTCAAACCAGGTGAAACAAAGCCAGGTTTAAAGTTATGGTAGCCTCTCAGGTGAAAGATAACATAAGGTCTTCTACAGCTATGTCAGAAACCTCAAAGGAAGCACACAACAATGTGCTGAACTGGTGGTTAATGGTACCAAATTCACCAAGCCTGGCAATACAGCAAACCTGTTGGCAGACATATTCAGGTCCAGTTTTACCCCCTTTCACCTCCAACAAATCTCCCCAAAAACTACCCTTGAACATAACCCCTCCAACTGTAACTAGGGAGCATGTACTGGCTACACTCACTGATGCCAAGAATGCAACCTGACTGGGCCCTGATATTGCTCAGGATGTCTCCTGAATAGTCTAAAATATGAATTTTCAGAACGCCTGGAGTCATTATTTAACTATAGTCTTAAAATGGACTTTGTGCCACTTAAATGGAGGACTGCAATGGTGATCCTCCTTCAAAAGGGAGAACCTTCAAAAGATTCTGGGAACTGCAGACCCATTAGTTTGACTAGTCTTATTTGGAAAGAATTACCATGGAAATTATCAACAACAACATAGTAGACCTCCAGACACTGGCTCCATCCTATTATGGCTTTGGAAAACGAAGGTCATGATTACTGAATCTGGTGGACTTCTTTGTAAAAGTCACTAAGGCAATGGATGAGGAGAAAACAGTGCATATTGCTTACCTAGATCTGTATAAGATATTTATTACAATACCCCCACTTGGGTATTGTCAAAAATCTTAAGAAACTAGGTATAAACACCTTTATAACATGCTGGATAGATAGCTGACTCAGAGGACCTATGTGGTTAGAATTGGTGAGGCCACCTCCAGAAAGAAGTAGGTCATCAGTGGTGCCCCCAGGGCTCTGTAATAGGCCCACTCCTCTTTGGCATCTACTTCTCAGATATCAAAGTCAATTCCAAAGGCATCTGGCTAACCCAATTCGCAGATGACTGCAAACTGGGAGCAGTCATTGACCCCCCACCCCAAGATGACAGCATCCTTCAGGAAGGTCTAATACAGAAAAAACACTTGGTGCCAAAGCTATGGCTTAACACTCAGTACAAAGAAATGCATTATAGAACCCTTTGGGAGGTCTGCCACCCCCAGGTAATTACGTCATCAATAAAACACCATTAAAAGTTAATTCACTACTCAAGGATGTGGGAACTCATGTAGATTGTAACCTAGCCTTTAACCAACATGTATTCAAGGTAGTAAGAAAATCCTTCTGTGCTGCTCAACTTTTAAGTATGGGCATGGCATCTAAATCCAGAGACATCATCATACCACTGCACTCAGCCCACATCAGACCCATCATAGTATAATGCCCCCTCAGTATGTACCTGACCAGACACATGCAACAACTGGAACATCCACAAAGGTACCTTATAAAAAGAATACAGGGAGTAAACACAGTGCCCTGCATTAATTGTCTCAAAGCCCTGTCTCTTTCCTTGATAAAGATGATCTTTGCCTGGTACAAAAGCCATCCCTGGATCCTGTTTTGCTAAACCATTTGCACATCTATAAAACAAACAGCATCAGAACTGCTAGATGCTGCTTGCAACATAAATAGGAAACATTGGAGAGACAGATATATTTCCCACAGAATTCCTGTTCTCTGGAACAGGCTCCTTAACCATGTGAAGGAGCTTTCTTCTCTATCTCTATTTAAGGGCAACTTGGACCAATGGATAGTTGGTTGGAAATTCATCCCTGGTCTGGCACCTATGTCTCTGATGAACAGAGGTAGTCAGTAAATCACCCCTATAAATCAAATTTGCGGGTCAAATTTGGGTTGTACTGCTAGGCTTATAAAGGGACCCAGTGGTCGTTAGCCTAGTATATACCTATGAACCTATGATCTATAGTGTGAATGGAACATGGTCTATGCCACACAGTTACGTTGGTAAGAAACAAAATATTGGCCTAATATTCAGAATGGGCAGAGATATCTTCAAAATTGCTAACCAGTATTATCAGAATACAAAATATTAGAACACAAAACAAGTGTAAACATTCCTGCAGTAAAAATGAAAGCTGTAGTCAGTTCAAATGAATATATTCTTAACAGTTTTATCCATGTTGATTCACATGAATTAATAAGGTTGCCTAACCTGAAGTACTAAGGAGTAATATTGTCATAGAATCTCATAATTAATGCCAAAATAGTATTTTGAAATGTTGGTAATATAATGAAAAATCTAAAAAGACGTTAAGGCCTAAACTTCTCATTACTTTCCAAGCAACCAATAAGTGAGCACCTAACCTAAACTTTCATTCCATATAATGTCCGCATACATTATATTTCATTAAAATATTCAAAACAATAACATCTAACCAAGTAACCTTTATATGATGACATGTCAATTAGAATTTCATACTCAGATGTGATTGTTCCTAAAAATCAGGTAGCCTTACCTAGTAATTAACATGTTAGTTATTCCTTTGTACATAAATGAAATGCAATCATGTGGGCACCTCTTTGGGCACACATCTGGTACAGATTAATTGCATCACACAGCTGTAACCCTTTAGCCTTTTCCTTTCTAAATAGAAAAAAATAACATAATTATAGTTTCACTTTTTTATCAATTTAATTTTGCTGTTTCAATGACTGCTACATTTTTAAAATCTTAATTGTGTCTTTAAATTATTTCAACCAAGTCACAGGAGACCAGTTTCCTCTTAGGAAGTAAAAAGGTTGTCTCGGCTCATTTCCTGATACTACAGCACAAAACAATCTGGGACCTCATCTCTAATAAACTTAATAATAGAGTTAAAGAAATGAAGACAATGCTGTTTCTCCCCTGGTACTGCATAATGACGACTGACATATTATGGTCAACAAATCAAAAGTCTTTCAAATTCCTATAAACAAAAAAAAAAACACACATACACATTTTCAGTCATTATTTATGCCACAATCTCAAAGATAGTTATATCTAAATATTACACTCTTATCAAGAATGTCAAGTCTACTCTCAGTTATTTCTATTATTTTTTCAACTTCTCATGATGTCACCCTAAAAGTGGTAAAATGTAACACGAAGAATAATTATTACATATATTGCATTACAGATGTTATTATACACAGCTTGTGATAATGCATAATACATCTGTCACTCCAACAGAAATGCTTCATACTTCACAAACCTTTCTGCAGTAAGGATCAGAGGTTCATAGGTAGGCATATAGTCCACTAGACCATTTATGAGCATAGTCCATGTTCCCACTTGCCCCAAAGCACTGTCTAGTTAAATGACTTGCTGAAGGACACAAACAGGAAAATAAATGCAGATAGAATTTTAAACTCTCTACCAGAGGAAGTATCTCATTAACAGCTCTTTATTGCCTTAATCCTCTGCACTCACTGTCAGACTTATAATCAATTGTCATAACTAGGAACCAAACCCAGGGCCATGTGCAGCAAGAGTAAAGGTTTGCCGTGAACCCAAATTCAAGTGTGGCCAAACCCTGAGATAGGGGCTGCTTGTTGGCAATATTCCTTGTGAAAATGAGGGCTGACTAATTTTGCAAGTCCATTGTGTAGTTTACCCTCCCTCCTCACCTAAGTGTGCAAGGGAAGACAGAGCCATGACGAAAAAATCTTGACCACCATGAAAATCAACTAATATTCTGCATATGTTTTATAGTTACAACAAACCAAATTATTATGTAACTCTTTATAAGATGAATTAAAAATAATTTGCTAAAATGATTTAACTTGAAAAATAGCAATATTACATATCCTTCTAGAAAAGATGGCTAACAATTACATTCGAGTCTTTACTATCCTTTTTTATACTTGTTAAATTCTGCATTATGACTAACTGGGTAAACTTAACTAACATGAATTAGGAAAGCTTCAGCATGGATATGTGATACATAGGGAGGATTAATAGTCCTGGCAATGGAAGAGTCAATCAGTGAAGTAGTGGCATGAAAACAGTCATTTGCCTCTCTCGGGGTAGTTGATAGTTGTGAGTGATTTGGGAGCATACAGGGAAGTGCAATTTACTTGGTAGAGACAGAAGAAACTGCTTTCCATGCTTCAGTGTCAGGATATGGACTGCTTGTTGTCAACATCCCTTGTGAACGTCAGGGATGGTTAGCATTGTCATCCCATTGCATGGCTCACTTTCCCAGCTTAACTGATTGCACAAAAGAAGATAAGGCCATAGAGGAAAAAATGTTAAACCATTCTTGATGGCAGTCTAAATGATGGCCCCACTCAGTTGATCTTAGCCCCTGCGATGGGGATGAATGAGAAGATTGGCCAGAATGGTGCTGATGATTAACGGACAATGGGAGGCTAAAAGTGCAGAAAAAAAGAAACAGGAAGGCTTTATAACAGCAGCTTACATATACATAAAAATCTATAATTTAATTCCAGAATGTTGTAACAAATCTTCCATTTGTACAAAATGTTTAGGAAGAATATTTCATACAGTAACATAATTTTACAATCCCTTAACAGAGTGGTCTTTTTTATTAATATTCCAAACAATATTTGATGCATATTCTATCTCCTCTCTTGTGTTCATTACTATTACATTTATGTAGTAGACATGACAAAATGATGACTGCCTTTAGAGTAATAGCTTTTATTTGTCTATTATTTTATTAATGGTCCTATAGTATTTAATGCATGCATTCATATTGCTTTGTATTATTTATATTGCACAAACTTTGCAATACGTTAAATGACTATGTTTCTGGGGTGCCTGCTAGTCACTTCAGTACAAAGAGAGTTTCATCCATAGGAAAAATAGATTTATATTTAGATCTATTCCAGGGGTTTTCCACTCAGAATACTGTCATTACAAGGGAATACTACAGGAATCTGGGTCTCATGGCATCCATGATTCTCATGATACTTCTTGCAAGACTCGACATGGCAAAGATTCAATGTTATCTGAAGTTTTATTGGTTCCAGCACAACCTCCATTATATTTTGAAATCCCTTTCCTGGGATTTATGAAAAGTGAAAAAAAACTGGAGACATCATATATCCCTGAATTAAAGTCCCCCTTCTTCCCTCCTGCTTTAAAGCAGTCAGTCACAACAGATGCCTCAAACCTTGTTCGGGGAGCAGTGTCAAGGGGGATAAAAGTGCAAGGTCTCTGGATAAGAAAGGTAGTTCAAAGCACATCAACATAAAATAGATGCTAGCTCTTATAAAAATTTTAGAATTTCTGAATAACCTGTGGTGCCTATGGCCTGTTTAAGTTGTTACCGGCAATGCCATAGTGATGTGGTACATAAACAAGCAAAGGGGTACCAGATCTTATCCCTATGCAGACTTGCCATGTTAGCATGGGATATAACTTTAGAGTACAATTTCACTCTACAGACATTTTGCATTTCATCAGGGCAAACTGTGTGGCAGACAAACTGAGCAGAATAAAGGCAGATCCTCATGAATGGAAACTAGATCAGAGGATCTTCCAAGATTTTATCTATTTGTGGGGATTTCCTCAAGTAGACCTCTTTTCTGAGCAATTAACTGGCAAGGTTCTGTTCCAGGACTCCATATAAGAAGGCCTGGAAAATAGATCCCTATGTTCCTATATGCTTTCCACCCTTTCTGCTAAAATCCAGGATTCTTCTGAAGATTCAGAAGGACTCAACCAAAATCATTGTGGAGACTCTCTTCTGGCCCAGGCAACAGTGACTCTCCCCTCTTTTGGAATTGACCAGGGACAATTACCACAAGCTTCCTCACAGACTGGATCTACTCACACAAGAACAGGGGTGTTTGACAGACCCCAACAACAACAATCAACTTCTATTAACTGCTTGGATGATAGGGTCTTAAAACCTTTCAAGCACCTGTTTACATGCAGCAAATACTGATGGAGCCAAGGAAGCCTACTTCTAAAACATCATACATAAGCAAACATAAACGATTTTGTAGGCAGTATAAACAAAACAGCCAGCACCCATTCAGGAATATTGTTTCTCTGGTTTTATAATATTAGTGTGAGTTGCTATCCTATGGCCTGTCTCACTCCTCTATCAAGGTTCATTTGCCAGCCATTTCAGTATATCTGTCCATGGATTCTCCTGCTTTCAATGAATTTTCATTTGAAAATGTTTTTGAAAGGGGTGCTACATAAGAAGCCTCCAAGAAAACTGGTGGCTCCTCCTTGGGATCTTAATTTTTATTAGAGAAGCAAACCCTTGCTCCTTTTGAATCAGTTCATATGCCTGACTTGAGGTACTTACCTTGGAAAACAATTTTACTGATTACTCTGACCTCTGCAAGAAGAGTATCTGAATTGTAAGCTGTTAGGGTGGGTCAACCTTATCTCATTTTAAACAGAGACAGGGTTTGTTTGAGAACTAACCCTTCTTTTATGTCTAAATGGTATCCAAATTTACTTTAAGCCAAACTGTCCATCTCCCTTTGTTCTTTTTTGAACCCAAGAAGAATATTGGAGAAAGAGTATTTCATACCTTGTAATTCCACTGGCAACTTAGGTACTATCTTGACAGAACAGAATCTTTCAGAACTTCTGATCAGGTGTTCATTTCTTGGTAAGTTAAGAAAAAGGGCCAAACTATGTCAGAGCAAACTATTTCCAAATGATTGTCTCAGGCTATTACTTTATTTTATCCCCACCACAGCAAACCTATTGTAGGCAGGGTCAAGGTGCACTCTATGAAGGCCTTGGCTTCATCTATGGCTTTTTGGAAAGGTTTGGAGTCTAAAACTATTCTAGAAGCAACAACTTGGTCCTGCATGCATGTACAAAGCACTATAAACTAGATTCCTTTTCCATGTCCAGAATAAGCTTTGCTAGGACCATTCTACATAAGCTCCTGGACACTTCCCCTTCCACATCCCAGTTGTTCTAAGCTATGGTAATCTACCCATATAGCCTAGGCTATTGCAAATATGGTCAATATGATGAATATAGACAGGTGTGTAAATAAACTTACCATAACAGTAGATGCTTGAATGATCCCTGCTGCAGTAGCCACTATCTCTATCATCTCCCTTGTTTTATGGTGTGTTTTTATGCCAAGGAATGCACACGTTTTTGCTTTTCCTATCAATGTCCTCTCATGGCTTAGCCTTCTTCTGTCTGTTGGCATAAAAGATCTGAAGGGCTTAGTGTCCAAACCATTTTTTTATTCAGCTCAGCTCAAGCTGACTAATGGTTTGGGCATGTATAAGGTGCTTTGTAGCTTTAGAAGCTGACCAACTGTTATATCCTTTTCAGGATATAACTCCTATAACATATGATATTGCAACAGTAATCACACTAACATCTACTCTTATGGTAGGTTTACATATACAACTGTACTGTCTGTCTGTCTATATGTTTCCTGCTTGACAAGAGGATGCCCTCTGTGGGAGCTCCCTAAAGTAAAGAAATACATAAGTACTGTAGAGGGGGAAGGGATGTCAGTGGTGGAAGGCTGGAAGGGGAGATACTAAAAAGTATGAGACAGGGTGAGATATTGGGTGGAAGAGTGACTGGGAGAAGGTGAGTGTGCATGCACTGAGATGGGTAGAAACATTACTTTATTTTGGCAACCCCTGACTTGCTAAGGGGCACCCAAACTGTAATTTGTTTAGATCTTCCAAAATAATAAAAAGGGCAATGAGTAGTACCACCAACACTATGTAACATCGCAAGTACATTTTGAGTCAATGTGCTACCACTGACACTGTGCACTACCAATGCCATGTACTATGTGCCATGTTGGACAGTGCAGTGCTGCAGCAGTAACATTGTCGCCTCACAGCAAGAGATTCTCCAGTTCGATCCTCAGCTGAGGTGCCTTCTATGTGATGTCTGCATGTCCTCTCTGTGTTCATGCGAGTTTCCTCCGGATGCTCTGGTTTAATCCCACTTTACAAAGACATGCACCTGGAGTGTTTCTCCCGGGCCTCCGCTGAAAATTGGCTTTGCTCCAAGTTGGACTTTCCTGTAAACAAATGTTAAATAAATAAATAAATACTACAGCCAACACTGTGGTGTACTACCATCAGTACTGTACACTACAACTGGCACTGTGTGCCACCTCTGACAATGTGTACTACTGTTGTCACTGTGTACTACTACTGGCACTGTATACTACTATTGACACTATGTACTAGCAATGGCACAGTACACTAACACTGTCACTGTGTACTACCACTCATAATGAGCACTACTACTGACACTGTATATTATCAATTACACTTTGTACTATAAATGGCATTGTGTAATATTACCAGCTCTGTGCACTACATAGGTACAACTGACTACCATTAACAATGTGTAATATCAGTAGCACTGTATAGCACCACTGGGTTTGTGTACTACCACTGGCAATATATGCTACTGTTTGCATTTTGCATGCACTAACATGTAAACTGGCTCTGTGTACTGCCACCAGCACTGTATGGTACTCTTTGCACTGTATACTTCCACTGGTCATGTGTGCTATCACAACACTGTATAGTATCACTTGCATTGCATATAATGACTGCCATTTCATGCTGCAATTGGCACTGTGTACTACCACTGGAACTTTGAACTTTGTATTACCATCAGCTTTGTGATTAGTAACAGCACTGTTTAGCAATATATGCTACCACCAGTACTATGTAGTACCTCTGCCAGTATGCACTACCATTGGTATTGTGTACCACCACAGTACTGTTTAGCACTGTGTACTCTGGCAATGAATACTACCACCAGTACTGTTTAGCATTGTGCATTATGACTAGCACTTTGCATTACTACCAATACCATGTACTAATATTGACAGTGTACATTAATACTGACATTAGACACTTACATTAGTAATGTGTGTTACCAATAGCAGTTTATGTGACTATGGCACTATGTACTACACATGGAAACCTTATAGAAATCTGCACAGAGTACAACCACTATCACAGTGGCTACCACTAGCATAGAGTATTTCCCTGGTACTGTGCACTACCAGTCACACAGTGTCCTACCATAGGTGCTGTATATTATTACCACCACTGTGCAGTGGCATTTTCTATATGTACTTCCACATGCACCCTACTCTAACACTGGCACTGTGCATTAATACTAACAATGTGTACTAATACCACCACTATGCAGTACCACTGGCACTGGGTAGTACAACTGGCAGGGTGCACTAAAACACAGGCACTGTGTTCTACCATTGGTACTGTTTACCATCACTGACATTGTGCACTACTACTAAAACTGTGTATTAATACTGACAATGTGTTTTTATACCAGCACTGTACATTGCCACTGCCATTGTCTACTTCCACTGGCATTGTGTACTAGCATTGTCACTGTGTACTAGCTCTGGCACTTTATAATACCACCAACACAGTGTCCTACATCTGACACTCTATGCTGTTACAGGAACTGTGCACCTCAACCAGTATGATATACTACCCCCAGCATTATGTACTTAGGCACTGTGCACTACCACTTACACTGTGCACTCTATGACCAGCTCGATTTAATACCACGGGCAGTGTTCAGCACTGTGTATTGCCACTGGAGCTGCATACTGCCAACAGCTCTGTGTATTAACACCTGCACTTTACTCTATCCATGGCTCTCTATATTACCATGGCACCGTGTACTACCATGGCATTTTGTACTATCACTGTCACTGTGTACTATCACCAGCATCGTGTACTGACACTCACACTGTATACTACTACTGACATTTTTAGGTATTCTGTACCTCCACTTGCATTGTGTACCTCCACTGGCATTGGGTCCTACTACTGGTGCCCCACACTGCACCTGGCACAGTGTATTACCACTGACACAGTGCAGTATCAATACCACTATGTACTAACACCAGCACTGTGTACTACTACTGGAACTGTGTACCACAACTTGCATTGACACAATATAGAAAGACTGCCACTTGGTACTACCCCCACAACTGTGTACAGTTACTAACAGTGTTTGGCACTGAGGACTACCACTGAAACTCTATGCTACCAGTTTCAGTGCAGTACCACTGACACATTGTACTACCACTGACAATGTATGCTAACACCCTCACTGTTCAGTATTATTGGCACTGTTTACTTCCACTAGAACTGTCTAGTACAAGTGGCACTGTCTAATTCTCTTGTCACTTTGTACTGTCACTGGCACTGTTCACTACCATTAGCATCCTGTACTGCTACTACCACTCTGTATTACCAAGGCACTGTAAATTACCTCTGGCACTGTTTATCTTTGATTCAGAAGCTAAGCACTTACATCCTGTACTTTTATTATTGTAACTCCAAGGTCATCATTGTTGCAATGCATGGCATCCCTGTGGGAACCTGTACATTCCCTAAGTACTCTAATTTACTCTGTAGATAGCATCACTATGGAAAACTATGCAGTCTCTGGATATGGTGGCCAATTCAGTGCATGAGACCATTCCAAGATCCTGTACATTCCCTGGTACACTGAATATGTTTATGCATAAGACCCATATGGGAACCTGTACTCTCCTGATGAATGCTGAATAAGTCTGCCCATGAAACTCCTGTGGGAACCTGTACAGTTTTTGGATACACTATGTAAGTCTGTGTATGAGACCTCTCTGTGAATGTGCACAGTCCTTGGGTACACTAAATAAATATGTGCATAAGACCTTTATTGGAACCTGTGCAGTCCCTCAGTACAGGTCTTTGCATTAGAGCCTTATGGGAATCTGCTCTTTCTGGAGTTCACTGAATAAGTCTGTGCAATAAGACCACAATTTGAATTTGTACAATTCTTGTATTTAGTGAATATATCTGTGCATGACACCCCTATGGGACTTGCACAGCCCCTGGATGCACTGAATAAGTCTGTGCATGATACCTCCATGGAAACCTGCCCAGTTGTTGAAGAAGTGAACACATTTGTGAATCATACCCCTGTAGGACCTATATAGTGCTGGAACACAGTGAAAAAGTATTTGCACAAGATGTCTTAGGCAGCCTGTACAGTGCTGGAACACTCCAATGAAGGTCTGTGCATGAGACACAGAATTTGCAGTAGATGACATGGGAAGAGAAGTAATGCACACCCTTCTGTAGTTGTGGCTGCCATAAATATTTTGAAGCTTACCTACTATGGCCTGCTGTGACACTAGAGGTAGTCAGTATTCTTTCTATACCAGGGAATACCATACCATCATCCCTACTACTACAGTTCTACCTGTTGCAGAAGCTAGTGGCAGAGTTCACTATTCCATGCAATAAGTGTCAGTTGAGCTACCTAAAGCAGCATGGAATGATACCTCAGTACTGGCAACAATCCTGTGTATGTTCCAGACATGTTGTTTACCAAACTGTAGCTACAGCCTTCATTAAAAGGGTAGCATTCCTCACCATTTGCATGGTATCAGTATGGTATTAGCCATAAACCACCCTGTCTTTTCTTCCAGGATGGTGGCATTGCTGGCTGGACTGAGAACTATAGCTGGCTAATCAGATCTGTCATACACTTGTGTTCTAAGGATGACATGCAGGCATTATGCAGATAAACGCAAGACTGTGAATCTGCTGTTTATACTTACATAAGTATACTTCTACACAGCAATTCTGATTGAGTTTGCTATGAGTAGTATTCTATTCTGTGACTTAATTTTGTTCATATATTGACAGTATCTCAGTGCTGTTGATGACTATGCATTCTTTGCACAATTCACTGAATCAGAAATGTAAGATACAGTAGCTGTTCCATGATAGCAATGACAAAACAGTCTCTTGTTTCACAGTGTTGTCTGTGATCCTTTGCATGAAACAATGTCATGTTTTTATGTTCCTTTCTGCTGTTTCCCCGTCCTTCCCTTTTGAGCAGGAGAGACCAGTGTAACTATTTTCATACTTTTCATCTCAACTGTAAAAGTGTAGATATATTTATATATAAATATATATATATATACATATATATATATATATATATATATATATATATATATATATATATATATATATATATATATATATATATATATATATATTGGTCTAGGACTATTCACTGAAAGCACATTTCACTGAAAGTCAAATGACTGTGCACAATTCACTGAAAGCTCGATTCACTGAAACTCAATTCACTGAAACACATTTTACTGAAAGTTATATATGCCCTTTTCCCCACTTTTGTGCGACCCTGGAGTTAGTATATATAGTAATGGCATAGCCTCCCACATATTTTGGATATATATTAAGTTCAGAAAAGAGTAATTTATTGGAATTGCAAGTATCCATGTATATAGTTATATTTAAAATAGGTGGGGGGCTACATCCCCACACCCCCCGATGTGGGGGGCAGTGCACCCCACACTCCCCCTTACTATGTATACTAACTCTAGGGTCGCACAACAGTGGGGAAAAGGCCATATATAACTTTCAGTAAAATGTGTTTCAGTGAATTGTGTTTTCAGCGAATTGAGCTTTTAGTGAATTGTGCACAGTCAAATGTGTTTCAGTGAAATGTGCTTTCAATGAATAGTCCTACACCCATATATATATATATATATATATATATATATATATATATATATATATATATATAGGGCCAAGTTTACCTTGTGGCTTAGCTTTCCTTGAAGAACACATTCACTGTGATTTAAAAGTATGAATTTGCTCTGAATATAAGATTTGTCACCATGAAAAGAAATCCTCCTGTGTAATCCTTTTCTGTATGCATGCAGTGTGAAACCTTATAAATTGCCCTTTTATTCCCTGAAGTTCAGTTGGCAATGGCATACAAAGGTACAAGTAAATGAAGGTCTCTTGTTTTTAAAATGAACAAATCATTCACCTGAACCATATGCAAATTATTTCTTGAGCTACATTTTAAACAACATACAAGTAATGCAATACACTTCAAATGCAGACTGTAATATCCTTTTGAATACTCTGATTTTTATCAGTGATTGTGCTTATTCCTTCATTTAAATTTAACTTACCTATTAAAGCACTGCTATACCTACCCTGATTTCCAAACACGTAAAGAATTAAGTTACTTGCAGGTGCATGAAGCCAAGATTGTTGGTACTGTAGGATTTTTAAGTGGTGTTGAAAGGATAAGCCAGTATGCACTCAGAAATGCAGCTTGAATGAATACTGGAAAGGAAAGGAGTGTGAGTGGAATGAGAAAATCCATCAGGATGTTCACTTCAGAAGGAAACTGTCTATGTATTAATTTAGGATTATGTCATGAGCAAATGTCAATTATAACACAGTGTGCACATCTGACAATCTCTGTGCACGAGACCATTTTAAGGTCCTGTGAAGGTTGCTATCTAACTCAAATATATGCACCCAAAAGGATAAATCATTTGGCATAAGCAGTCTCTTTCTATGGGTGCCAATATACTAACTATGGATATTGGTTTGGTATTTTTTGCTACTTTGCGCTTAGTTTCCTGTCACTATATTACCGCATTCCATAACATTTTATACTCAGAGGGGCAGGTATCTATAAAAAGTCAGTAACAGAAAAAATGCCTTTTTAAAGGATACCACAGAAACAGATCCAGGGACTTTTTTGGACTTCACCATAAAGCAGATGGCATCCTAACTAGACCAAAGGGAAATGCAAAAGCTAAGAAATGTGGGATAATTTGCAGTTGAGCAGAATATTTTAAAACAAATATACTGTAAGCACTAAGGTAAGTCTATCTGATGCAGATGCAATTTACCATAATTAACCTACATTATATTTGGTGTGCAGTTTCTCAGCTTTTTCATGATGTGGACAGTTTATAGATGTGGAATATGTAATTTACTTACTAAGGGAGACTATTGCAGGCTGCACACAGATATGCTTTCATTTTAACTGCATTTTTAAACATCTGTTATCCTTGGCTTCTGAGACGCTGTCAACAGCACCACTGCTTCCTGACTGAGGAATATTGATCACGTTCTGGGAAAGTCATAATTGCCTAACCCTAATGGGTAAGAGTTTTAAGAGGATGCATTTATAATAACAGATTCACTGTTATTCCACTCACATCCCCTGAGAATAAGTTAAGCGCATAAGCAACGACAAACCTGAGCATGAAAGAGTACTTTGAAAACCACAGATGAGCAGGTACTGTATGTAGTGCGTCCATTGCAAAGTGATTCATAATTTAACATTCTGGTACTGGGAAGGTTATTCCAGGAAGCTCAGGCAGAGAAGAATGAAGGATAAAAACATAAAAGAGAACAAGAAGAGAGCTCCATTACTGCTGATGCTTTAACAGCATGTATAAAGACCAGGATTTATGGATACTTGCAGCACACCAAAACAACTCACTAAAAGAGTCTTCTGCCAGCATTTGTCATGTATTATTAATCATCCACATAGTGTTTTGTCTCAGTTTATGAATATTATAGACTTCCAAAAAGCTTATCTGCAGATGTCTTTAAATCTTTAAAGGTTACAATATTGGCTATAACCTGGGCTAATAACATTCTCATTACTTCTACAAACTGAAACTTAAACTGAGATTTTTTATTTGGTTAGATGACCATCTTGCATTAGGCACAATATTTTTTTCTAGGCACACATGCAATACAACCCATTGTTTTATAAATATTTAAATTATTTTCCTAGATGGCAGTCAGTAAAAATGCTACCTGCTATCCTTTTAGTAGCTAGAGGCTGCTGTTTTTTTTTTTTCATCTGACTTTACAGTGTATTATGATGGCTGAAGCTAGTTATCTTCAGCTGCTTTTATGCTTAATGGTGCTAAAAAAAAACTGCCGCATTGCCTCCACTGTCTGAATTTGAGGCTAAGGATGTTTAACTGCTCCATCTTCCAACATTCTGGTATTACTTAACTATTTGCTTTGCTAGATGTTATGGCAGTACCATCAAACTACACTTACCCTACTTCCAGGAAAATTGCACATAATTGTTCTTAATAATCAGCAATGTTGTAACAATTCTTTTAGTTGCAGTTAGCTATAGTTACAGTCCTGTTTATTTTATTTATTGTGTATAAATGGTTATAAACACTCAACAATAAGCAATCGTTTAGTTTACTTCCTTGACAAATGTTTAATCAGTGATAGTGCATACTAATTAAAATTGCTTGTACCTCTAGAATGTTACATGTTACTTCATTACAAACCCATATTAGCCATCTCCATTTGCTCAAAATTCATATATAGCTCGCTTATCTGGCACTCTATCCAGATCCCCAAAATGGTGCCCCTTGACTTAAAATTGAGAAGTTAAAAAAAAGGCAAATAATTAAAAAAAGGTTTTCCCAAGTTGCAAAGCTATAGTTTACTACATTTATATACTAACCTCACACAAAGAACTTTGCTTTAGCCAAGATGTAAAAGCAGTATACGTATTCCATTCACATATGCCGATAATGCTGTTCTGCACCATTGGCATCTGCCAGTCACACTTCCTCACATCAGTTACAGAAATACATACCACTGTTGCGATCTTCTGACTTTGTATAATTTACTGTTTCTCATGTTACATTATTTAATATAGGTTCCTCTTCTCTGCATCATGTCCTATCTCTCTCTGGTGGTGACTGAAATAAGTTATTTCAGAGCCATCCAGTACCTCATTTAACACGCTTAATTAAAAACATAAAATAAAATAGATATTTATTTTGATGTGGGTGGTTTAGTCTGCTGAACCCTTTTCCACAACAGAGAGGCCACAAAGGTAAGTTGATGAATTGCAAAGGCTTTCTGTTCCGTATTTTCTGGAAAATGCATGAAGGCTAGGTCAGAAAAGGGACATGATATAACAGAAGTCAGTGTAGCAAGAGAAAAACCCAGGCAGAGCAGAAGGAAAATGATATGACCGAGTGATATGAAGTGATAAAATAATGGGTTCTTCTATCAGTAAATCACATTGTTACATGGCATAAATAAATTACATTGTTACATGGCATAAATGAGTAGATGTTTGAGGTTCATGAATGTAAGTGGGCAGAGATGGCATGAATGTACAGGCTTAAAGATGTAATGCACTGGGGAGGGTTGGAAGATGATTTAAAAAAGGAATGGTGAGAATGTATGATTAGCAGTTTTTGAGGAGACCTTTGAAAGATGAGTGAGAAAGAAATTAGAAGAAGGCTAAGAAAAAGGACCTCAGCAGCATCATGTGAAAAAAAGAATAAAAAATATAAACACAAGAAACTGTAGGAAGATGTTAGGTAAAAGACACAGGGAAACAAAAGAAAACAAGATGCTGAGATGGCAAAAACCCTCAAGAACACATTTGCACCAGTGGTATACAAGGATAAAGCCCTGATTACAACCCGGGCGACCCGGCTTCAATTAGTGGTTTGTGCAACTGATAGCAAGGCAGGCAAAATGGACATGCCAATCTTGTGAAGAAGGGGGTATGCCCCAGGACACTCATGCTGCTTCTTCCAAACAGACCATCGCTGCAATGCAAAAATGGAGTTGGATGGGTTGAAATTAATGCAGAGGAGACATGGGGATGGCCATTCATGCCATTGATGGTAGTCCATTAGGACATAGGAAGGAATGCATGAGAGCTGGTAGAAAAGCGAAGGCAGCCACTCCAGTGATGTAGTTGTCTAATTGACTACCCAAGTGGCAGGCGTAGGGTAGTCATACAAAAATAGCTCTCACTATTGGGATGCTGTTGACAGCGCCAAACTTCCCATTTTGCCTGTATAATTGCCCCATCTGGACAGACTTGCCCTTTGGGACCTGAAGGGAAGATCTCATATCCCTAGTGAATGAATTAGTGGGGTCGAGTTTGACAGGTGAATGCAAGCAAAGGATGAAAAAGCACCAAGTAAAATAATACCCTTAAGAATCTAAACCATACATAGTGTAGTTTTTCAGCTGAGAATTAGAAGTATCAGAAGCCACAAGCTAGGCTGAGCTGTATAACATAAGGATGCTCAGGAGTCCGGTTGTATTGGAAGGGAGTGGAAGTACTAAGTATGAAGTTGTCTGCTATAACTTTTATCAGAATCCACCAGACTAATTATGTTAGAGAACAGGGAGGGTTTAGGGTGCTTTCTCTGTACTGTAGAAAGTGGATGGGGACAATTATGAGGCAGGCTAGCAGAGTACTGGAAAACAAGAGACTTGCTGGATATGGAGAGGGGGGTATAGCTGAAGGTGCTGTGGTGGTAGCTAGAAAGGAGGTATATTTATTTTATTATTTTTTATTTATTTATTTATTTACATTTGTTGACCGGGAATGTCCGACTGGACGCAGGTCCATTTTCAGCAGAGGCCCGGGGAGAAAAGCTCCACAAATTAAAATATTACAGAAATAGTTATAGATTAAGAATCCTAGCAATTAAAATATTACAAATGTAGTTACAGATGAAGAACATATTACATTCAGTAGATAACTAGCATCTGTTCTATCCACAAAGTCATAGCAGATATTAACAATTGTTACAATAAGAAGTTACTGCCAAATAATAAGTAGATAGGCATGGAAGTATCAGAGCTTGCTGTATCAAAGGTAGTTTGTGGGTAGAAGAGAGGTAGAGTGTAGATGGAGTGGGAGAAGTTAGAGGGGAGAGTTACAAGGGCATAGCCAGCATGTTTTTAGGTGCGCTTTAAGTAATGCTTTGAAGTGGGTACATGATGGTAGAGAGGCTATTGTGGGGGGGGGGTGTTCCATAATTTGGCTATAGTGCTGGAGAATAGTGCTTCTCCCACAGTGTTATTGGCTCTAGTAACCTGTAATTTATTTTTGTTGCTAGATCCATAGCCACCTTAGGCATAGGCCAACTAAGCGGCCGCCTAAGGCACCGCTTTAGTGGGGGCACTTTACCAGTATTTATTTGGTGCAAGTAGACCAGGATGGGGGTACTGTGTGGTGTGGTGGGGGGTGCCTTTGTGCCCTCTGCCTAGGGCACCAGTTGACCTAAGGCCACTCCTGGCTGGATCATAGTAGTCTGGTGGTGAGATAGGGTTGGAGTAGATACTGGAGGAATGGGACCTTTAGAGGATGGTTAACCAGTTTGTGGGTGAGTGTGAGTTAATACCATTGAAGGAGGTGAGGGAGATCTAGCCAGCCTAGTTCAGTAAGTGAGAGTCAGTGGTGACTGTGGTAGGATGCCCCAGTGGCGAATTTGACAATTTTTTTGTAGCGGGTCTCAAGTTTATTTTGATTGCATTGACTTAGGTTGGTATATATTGGAGAGCCATAAAGTAGGGTGGAGATAAGGTGCAAATTTGCAACTGTAATCCTAGCTGCTTTGGTGAGGAGTTGCTTATTTCTGTATAAGGCTCCTAGTTTTTGGTGGACTTTGTTTATGGTCATGGATATGTGAATGTCAAATATGAGATTGTTGTCTTATTTCAACTCCTAGCAATTTGGTGTGATCTGTTGGGTGGATAGTGGTGTTGTCTTTTGCTGTGATGTTAAAGTGAGAGTTGTTTTGAGTATGTTTGGTGGGTTCAAAGATGAGGAGTTTAGTTTTGTTTGGGTTGAGTATTAACTGGGCATTGGATAGCCAAGTTTCAACAGAGGAAAAGGCATGCTGTGTGACCTTTTGCAGTTCGGGTAGGGACTGGGCGGAGCAGATGATGGTTGAGTCATCTGCATATTGTATGAGTGTGCTATGTTTGGTGACAGAGGCTAGATTATTGGTGAAAATAGAGAAGAGTAGGGGTCCAAGGATGGATCCTTGGGGAACACCAATAGAGACAGGTAGTTGGGGAGATATGTAATTTTGCCATACAACAGATTGCTGGCGGTCAGACAGGTAACTTTGAAACCAGTTGGTGACTGATTGAGAAAAGGATAGGTTATTGAGTAAACAGAGGAGTTGTTTGTGTGAGACCATGTCAAATGCTTTAGATAGGTCTAGGAAAGTAGCAGAGGAGAGATGGCTATTGCTTTTATGGTGAAGGATAGTGTTAGTAAAAGAGAGTAAGGCAGTGGTAGAGCTATGGTTTGGTCGGAAACCATGTTGAGTATTAGAAAGGAGGTTGTTAGTAAGGAGGTAGTCTGAGGTTTGAGAGTGAATGCATCTCTCTAGTATTTTGGAGAGTGGAGATAGAATCGCTATGGGGTGGTAGTTGGTTAGATCTGTGGAGGGGCCACCTTTGTGAAGGGGAATGATGTGTGATATTTTCCATAGTGTAGGGACATAGCATTCTGACAGAGATTGGTTAATCAAGATGGATACTAGATAGGCTAGGGCATCAGCTGCAATTTGTAGGAATTCACTTGGGAGGTTGTCTACTGCTAATTTTGTGGGCTTAAGTTTAGTTAAGAGTTTTCTTATGTTGGAGTTAGGAATGGGAGAAAATGAGAAAAGTGTGAGGAGATTACTGGGTGAAGGTGTGGGGTGTAGGGGAGGGGGTTGTGTTGTCTACCTAGTGATAGTATGGTTTGTGTGAAGTGTGTGTTGAATGAGGTAGCAATATTTTCTGAGGAGTGAGGAATGTTAGGTGTAGGGGTATTGATTTTACCTGGGTGGAGGATGGAGTTTATGGAGGTCCAGAATTGTTTGGGGTTGTGTTGGGAGGAGTTGAAGGCAGACTGGTAGTATTGGATTTTGTCCTCCCTTATTAGATTTTTGACTCTATTTCGTAGTTCTAGGAATTTCTGTCTAGCTGAGTGGGTTTTGGTTTTGCGCCAATGTTCCCAGGCTTTATCTCGGTTTTTCATTTCTGACCTAGTGGTTTTCTGTAGCCATGGGGAGGGTTGGGCTTTCGTTCTGGTAAGTCTTATGGGGGCATGGTTATTTCGGATGCTTAGGAAGGTAGTATTGAAAAATTGGACTGCGTCATCTAGGCTGAGGTAATTTAGAGGGTGCCAGTTACATTCTTTGAGGGATGAGATGAATGTGATTGGGTTAAAATGTAGTTTTGTATGTATTTGATGGTAGATGACTGGTTTAACTTGGTATAGGTGTTTTTTTGAGTAGGAATGTTGGGGAATGATCACTGAGGCTATCTGATAGGCAGCCTGCTATATAGGACTGGGGAATCTTGCTGACTAGTATCCAATCCAGGGTAGCGTGCTTGTTGGTGTTTTTATTTATTCTGGTTGGTGACTGGACTAGTTGGGTGAAACCATGAAGGTTTAGATGCTGGGTTGGATGGTTGCCGCAACAGGCTTGCCAATCAATATTGAAGTCACCTAAAATGATGGTCTCTTGAGGGAGATGGTGGGTAGTCCAGCTTAGGAGGTTTTCTAGTGGAGGGATATTTTGGCCAGGTAGGAAGTAGCATCCTATTATGTTGATGGTTTTATTTTGGTTTATTTTCAGGTTGGTATATATTATTTCTTCATTGGCAATTTGGGGAGCTGATGAGTTTTGAATCTGGATGTTTAGATGCTATTTAAATATTATAGCTACACCACCTCCTTTCTTGTTTAGTCGGTCTAGTCTTAGTATGTTGTAACCATTAGGGAGGATTTGCTCACTGGTAATGTGAGGTTTTAGCCAGGTTTCTGTCAGGATGATTATATCTGGGGAGTATAAGTCTATGGTGGCAAGGAGTTTGCAGACTTTGTTGGCTATACTTCTGATATTTAGGCTTAGCAGAAGGAGGTCATTTGGTTTTCTACTGGCTGGGATTTGGGAGATGTGGTTGTTAGTTTGATTATTAGAAGTGGTGTTGGAGATGGAGGGGCCAGGGTTGGGGTGGATGTCTCCACTAAGGGCAAGTTTTGATATGCATGAGGTTATTAGTTTTATCAGTTTGTGAAAGAGTTTGCATTTTAGGGAAACTTTATGATTGGGTGCAGTCGGTAACAGATGTGGTGGGAGGGTTATTTTGTTAACTTGTAGGGATGCATTTAGTTTTAGTATTTTAGTTGATAGAATATGTGGGGGATGCATAGGGATGGTTCTTGAGTTGGTGGGAGAGGAGCAGAGTGAGGGTGAGTCATGAGTGATGGAGTGAATAGTAGTACAGTGGAAGTGGTTGAGTGGGGGTATAAAGGAGTTTTGGTAAGATGTAAGATATGCAAGGAGAGGGTATGCAAAGAGTATAAGTATGGCATGCTTATTCATGTTATCAGAAGAGTTAGAACAACAGTAAACGAGAGGGTAGGCACCACAAAAGCATCCAAGATGGTGAACTTCAAAATGAAAATAACAGTTCAAAAAATACGTTGATGAAAGCAAAACTCGTGTGTAGTAATCCACATAAATCCAAGTAAAATCCAACAGTTTATTATGTGCAAGGTACAGACAAGACAAGTAGCGTAAAACACTTGAAAGCGTTTTTCGTTCGGTATGCTGCCCGAACTTCTTCAGACATACGTTAGTGCTATCAAAATGCTCAGTTTAAATACTTAATTAATTAAGACAATGCTCTGTAAACAGCTGATCAACCAACCCAAAAAGGCGACCTGAGTCAGGCGGGCTAAATGAGTTAGCCCAATACAAAACAACAGGAAACATCTTCCATTAAATAAATATTGATTTAAAAATTATTAAGGATATCTTAATCGTGTAAATAATATAATATTAAGAAGCAGAAAAATGCAAAATAACATTTAAAATCAGGAAGTAATTCTAGGTATTCCCAATAATGAAAACTACCAATAATAAAATACAGAGGGATGGTTTGAGAAACCCATTTGATTTGCTTGCTGTTTCCTAAGGAAATTTTTAAAGGATGAATATAATGTTTTTAGGTAAATAAACATAATGTACCATAGTGTAGATATATACATTTTTGGTCAAAGTGTTTTAAATTTGACTATATATATTCATTTTATAGGTACATTATATTATATGTAACTGTATTGGTTTGACATTGGAGGCAGGGATTGTTGAATTTTTATTAGTAATATATATATACATTTATATTTACTCTGTAAGGGTTGGGTCTGTTTGTAACTTGACATGCTTAAGTGTTGAACTATGTATCCAAAATCAAATGGGTTTCTCAAACCATCCCTCTGTATTTTATTATTGGTAGTTTTCATTATTGGGAATACCTAGAATTACTTCCTGATTTTAAATGTTATTTTGCATTTTTCTGCTTCTTAATATTGTATTATTTACACGATTAAGATATCCTTAATAATTTTTAAATCAATATTTATTTAATGGAAGATGTTTCCTGTTGTTTCAGACTAACTCATTTAGCCCGCCTGACTCAGGTCGTCTTTTTGGGTTGGTTGATCAGCTGTTTACAGAGCGTTGTCTTAATTAATTAAGTATTTAAACTGAGCATTTTGATAGCACTAACGTATGTCTGAAGAAGTTCGGCAGCGCAATGAAAACGCCAAGTGTTTTATGCTACTTGTTTTGTCTGTACCTTGCGCATAATAAACTGTTGGATTTTACTTGGATTTATGTGGATTACTACACACGAGTTTTGCTTTCATCAACGTATTTTTTGAACTGTTATTTTCATTTTGAAGTTCGCCATCTTGGATGCTTTTGTGGTGCCTACCCTCTCGTTTACTGTTGTTTTATGCTACGTGGTTCGTGTTTCTGGTTCCAGGATTGGAGTTAGGAAAGCTGGGCTAGCTAGACAGGCCTCTGCAAGTGTGCAAGCTTTAAACAAAAAAATAAACTCAGTATATAAAGGCATTAACATTAAGTCTTTATGTTGAAAGTTAATATATACATTGCATTTAATTTGAAGAAATGCCGTGCTTGCAGATAAGCCTTTGTAATATTTTCACTGGAATTGGACTTCATCAATAGTACTTATTCAAGTTTGGAGGGTGGTGGGGGTGCACCTGCAGCCCAAGACTTTTAAACAGATTGCATTTAATTTGAAGAAACGTCGTGCTTGCAGAGAAGCCTTTGTAATATTTTCACTGAAATTGCACTTCAGCAATAGTACTTATTTAAGTTTGGAGGGTGGGGGGTGCACCTGCAGCCCAAGATGTTTAAACAGATTGCATTTAATTTGAAGAAATGCCGTGCTTGCAAAGAAGCCTTTGTAATATTTTCAATAGAATTGCACTTCAGCAATAGTACTTATTCAAGTTTGGAGGGGGGGGGGGTGCACCTGCAGCCCAAGGCATTTAAACAGATTACATTTAATTTGAAGAAACACTGTGCTTGCAGAGAAGCCTTTGTAATATTTTCACTGGAATTGCACTTCAGCAATAGTACTTATTCAAGTTTGGAGGGTGGGGGGGGGGTGCACCTGCAGCCCAAGACCTTTAAACAGATTGCATTTAATTTGAAGAAACGCCTTGCTTGCAGAGAAGCCTTTGTAATATGTTCACTGGAATTGAACTTCAGCAATAGTACTTATTCAAGTTTGGAGGGTGGGGGGGTGCACCTGCAGCCCAAGACATTGAAACAGAGCGAGCACACTTCATAGAGAGGGGAGATGACAGCAGAAGTATTCATATGTATATAGAAGACAGACCCGAGTCTGAAAAGGCATTTGATGAAAAATGGAGCTGCTACCTGAGTGTGGTGCACAAGATAACTAAGAGATGCTGGAAGGACATAAAGGAACTTCTAAATAGGGAATATGAAAAAACAATAAGCTTAAAGTAAGAAAAGTGTGCAGTATACCTAGGGACAGAAGAAAATTGGGAAGACAGAGCTGAGTTAGAAAATGGAGATAAAGAAATATTTATCTGGAAAAAAGGTTAAATTGGGTAATGCTCCCTTAAGAGGAAGGTGAAGAATAGTTTGTGGGACAATTTGTGTTGTTTAGCAAGTGTCACTCATGCATTTATTTTAGGTAATGCACTGTATACTATGAACAATATGGGTTAATAATTTGGATTGCATCCTGCCAAGTACATAACAGCAGGCCAGCTTGCAAAGCTTCAGGTCCACATCCCGGCATAAAAAAACACACCAAAAATAAGGGAGATGGAGGGTTCAAGTGGCTACTGCAGTAGTGATTATTTGAAAATCTGCTGTGATGGTAAATTCAACTTACGCAGCCTTACTATGTTTATTATACTGATCACTGCTGCAGTAGTCTTAGCTATATAGGTAGATTACCATAACTAACTATATTGGTAGATGGAAGGAGAATAATTCAAGAGTCCCTGGAAATGGTCCTAGCAAAGCATGATATAAACCTAGGAAGGAATCAAGTTTATAATTAAATTAGGTACAGAGGACCAAGTAGCAGCTTCTGGAATACTTTTAGAATACAACTCTTTCCAAAAAGCCATAGTCAAGCCAAGGTCCTTGTAGAGTGGGCCTTGACCCCTGCCTGGAATAGATTTGTCATGGTGAATTTATAAAAGGATAATAGCCTTAGACAACCATTTGGAAATAATCTGTTTTGACACAGGTTGTCCTTTCTTTTTACCTTCACAAGAAATGAATAACAGATCTGAAGATCTGAAAGATTTAGTTATGTCAAGATAGTACCTGAGTTGTCTGTGAACATCCAAGTTATGGGGTATCCTTTCTCCCTGATTTTTAGTTTTAGGAAAGTAAACAGGGAGATGAATATTTTGGCTTAAAGTAAACTTGGATGTGACTTTCAGCATAAAAGAAAGATTAGCTCTCAAGGAAACCATGTCCTTGTGGAAAATGAGGTAGGGTTGACTCATGGTAAGAACTTGCAACTCAGATGAAATGGCCAATAAATGAACCTTGATAGAGGAATAAGAAAGGCAATATGATAGCAACTCACAAGAATATTGTAAAACCAGAGAACAACTAGCCCCAAATGGGTGCTGGTTATGGTGTTGGCATCAACTAGAAAACCTTTTCCATTTGCAAATTTATGATTTTCTAGTAGCTGGCTTTCTTGCCTCCATTAGCACCTGTTGCACATCCTCAGTAAACAGGTGCCTAAAAGGAGTTAAGACCCTGCCATCCAGTCAGTTGAAGATGTTTAATGTTGGGGTGTAACAAACACTCCTATTCTTGTGTGAGTAGATCCATTCTGAGATGAAGCTTGTGTTAATTGCCCCTAGCCATTTTCAAAAGAAGGAAGAACCACAGTTGCTGGGCCAGAAGTGAGTCACCACAATTATCCTGGGTGACGATACGTGAAGTCACTGTTACTATAAGAAAGGGAACACTTTATGACTCTGTCAATATGCAGTCTGTGAACTGTTGGTGAGTGATTATTTTGGGTCCTACTTTGCTGAATTAGCATTGTTAGGCTGTTATATGATTCCGAGCTGGGTCTATATTATGTGATCCTCGGGAAAAATGGGTGTGGGGTGACTACAAATTAATGTTTTAAAGTTAGTTTTTACTCATTTAGCCCGCCTGACTCAGGTCGTCTTTTTGGGTTGGTTGATCAGCTGTTTACAGAGCGTTGTCTTAATTAATTAAGTATTTAAACTGAGCATTTTGATAGCACTAACGTATGTCTGAAGAAGTTCGGGCAGCGTACCGAATGAAAAACGCTTTCAAGTGTTTTACGCTACTTGTTTTGTCTGTACCTTGCGCATAATAAACTGTTGGATTTTACTTGGATTTATGTGGATTACTACACACGAGTTTTGCTTTCATCAACGTATTTTTTGAACTGTTATTTTCATTTTGAAGTTCGCCATCTTGGATGCTTTTGTGGTGCCTACCCTCTCGTTTACTGTTGTTTTATGCTACGTGGTTCGTGTTTCTGGTTCCAGGATTGGAGTTAGGAAAGCTGGGCTAGCTAGACAGGCCTCTGCAAGTGTGCAAGCTTTAAACAAAAAAATAAACTCAGTATATAAAGGCATTAACATTAAGTCTTTATGTTGAAAGTTAATATATACATTGCATTTAATTTGAAGAAATGCCGTGCTTGCAGATAAGCCTTTGTAATATTTTCACTGGAATTGGACTTCATCAATAGTACTTATTCAAGTTTGGAGGGTGGTGGGGGTGCACCTGCAGCCCAAGACTTTTAAACAGATTGCATTTAATTTGAAGAAACGTCGTGCTTGCAGAGAAGCCTTTGTAATATTTTCACTGAAATTGCACTTCAGCAATAGTACTTATTTAAGTTTGGAGGGTGGGGGGTGCACCTGCAGCCCAAGATGTTTAAACAGATTGCATTTAATTTGAAGAAATGCCGTGCTTGCAAAGAAGCCTTTGTAATATTTTCAATAGAATTGCACTTCAGCAATAGTACTTATTCAAGTTTGGAGGGGGGGGGGGGTGCACCTGCAGCCCAAGACATTTAAACAGATTACATTTAATTTGAAGAAACACTGTGCTTGCAGAGAAGCCTTTGTAATATTTTCACTGGAATTGCACTTCAGCAATAGTACTTATTCAAGTTTGGAGGGTGGGGGGGGGGTGCACCTGCAGCCCAAGACCTTTAAACAGATTGCATTTAATTTGAAGAAACGCCTTGCTTGCAGAGAAGCCTTTGTAATATTTTCACTGGAATTGAACTTCAGCAATAGTACTTATTCAAGTTTGAGGGTGGGGGTGCACCTGCAGCCCAAGACATTGAAACAGAGCGAGCACACTTCATAGAGAGGGGAGATGACAGCAGAAGTATTCATATGTATATAGAAGACAGACCCGAGTCTGAAAAGGCATTTGATGAAAAATGGAGCTGCTACCTGAGTGTGGTGCACAAGATAACTAAGAGATGCTGGAAGGACATAAAGGAACTTCTAAATAGGGAATATGAAAAAACAATAAGCTTAAAGTAAGAAAAGTGTGCAGTATACCTAGGGACAGAAGAAAATTGGGAAGACAGAGCTGAGTTAGAAAATGGAGATAAAGAAATATTTATCTGGAAAAAAGGTTAAATTGGGTAATGCTCCCTTAAGAGGAAGGTGAAGAATAGTTTGTGGGACAATTTGTGTTGTTTAGCAAGTGTCACTCATGCATTTATTTTAGGTAATGCACTGTATACTATGAACAATATGGGTTAATAATTTGGATTGCATCCTGCCAAGTACATAACAGCAGGCCAGCTTGCAAAGCTTCAGGTCCACATCCCGGCATAAAAAAACACACCAAAAATAAGGGAGATGGAGGGTTCAAGTGGCTACTGCAGTAGTGATTATTTGAAAATCTGCTGTGATGGTAAATTCAACTTACGCAGCCTTACTATGTTTATTATACTGATCACTGCTGCAGTAGTCTTAGCTATATAGGTAGATTACCATAACTAACTATATTGGTAGATGGAAGGAGAATAATTCAAGAGTCCCTGGAAATGGTCCTAGCAAAGCATGATATAAACCTAGGAAGGAATCAAGTTTATAATTAAATTAGGTACAGAGGACCAAGTAGCAGCTTCTGGAATACTTTTAGAATACAACTCTTTCCAAAAAGCCATAGTCAAGCCAAGGTCCTTGTAGAGTGGGCCTTGACCCCTGCCTGGAATAGATTTGTCATGGTGAATTTATAAAAGGATAATAGCCTTAGACAACCATTTGGAAATAATCTGTTTTGACACAGGTTGTCCTTTCTTTTTACCTTCACAAGAAATGAATAACAGATCTGAAGATCTGAAAGATTTAGTTATGTCAAGATAGTACCTGAGTTGTCTGTGAACATCCAAGTTATGGGGTATCCTTTCTCCCTGATTTTTAGTTTTAGGAAAGTAAACAGGGAGATGAATATTTTGGCTTAAAGTAAACTTGGATGTGACTTTCAGCATAAAAGAAAGATTAGCTCTCAAGGAAACCATGTCCTTGTGGAAAATGAGGTAGGGTTGACTCATGGTAAGAACTTGCAACTCAGATGAAATGGCCAATAAATGAACCTTGATAGAGGAATAAGAAAGGCAATATGATAGCAACTCACAAGAATATTGTAAAACCAGAGAACAACTAGCCCCAAATGGGTGCTGGTTATGGTGTTGGCATCAACTAGAAAACCTTTTCCATTTGCAAATTTATGATTTTCTAGTAGCTGGCTTTCTTGCCTCCATTAGCACCTGTTGCACATCCTCAGTAAACAGGTGCCTAAAAGGAGTTAAGACCCTGCCATCCAGTCAGTTGAAGATGTTTAATGTTGGGGTGTAACAAACACTCCTATTCTTGTGTGAGTAGATCCATTCTGAGATGAAGCTTGTGTTAATTGCCCCTAGCCATTTTCAAAAGAAGGAAGAACCACAGTTGCCTGGGCCAGAAGTGAGTCACCACAATTATCCTGGGTGACGATACGTGAAGTCACTGTTACTATAAGAAAGGGAACACTTTATGACTCTGTCAATATGCAGTCTGTGAACTGTTGGTGAGTGATTATTTTGGGTCCTACTTTGCTGAATTAGCATTGTTAGGCTGTTATATGATTCCGAGCTGGGTCTATATTATGTGATCCTCGGGGAAAAAATTCAGTTGCCCATTATCGGGAATTGCCCTTTTCTTCAATGTAGAGTGATCTCGGAGTTGGTATATTTAGTTGGGGGTGTGGGGGGGTGAAGCCCCCTACATAATTAATGTTTTAAAGTTAGTTTTTTTATTTTTATTTTACGGCCACGTGAATTTTTTCCCGAGGAAAAAATTTGCGGATGTGGCTGTTCGTGGTTTACAGCGTTCACTGTATATGTCTCAATTATTATGTGTTCAAAGAAGAGATTCTTCTATCACATAATAAAGACCCTTCTGAGTTTGAGCATTACAGATTAAAAAATAATTCTTTTGGGAAGCTAACATTTTCTTTGCTCTAATTCTGTTTACTCTGGTTGTGCAATCTCAGCATCAGTATATCTAGAGATCATGGGGTGGTAAAGTTCTTACTACGGGGTGCAGGGTGGAACAGCATCCTAAAAAATGTTTTGTGCTTATTGTGATGTGCTTGCCATATGACTGCTTGTGTCATTGCGAACTTGATTTTTTTTTTTTTATATGTACTGTCGTATTATGTTGGAGCTTTTCTTCCCAGGCCTCCACTGAAAATGGGCTGACCTAGGCCTGGTGGACCATCCCAGTAAACAAATGCAATAAATAACTAAATAAATAGGTTGAGGATACTGTAGTTCAGCTACAATTCATTGAGGTTTAACAAAACAATATACTATGAATCACTGTGAAGACTTTGGTATTATAGGCTGTAAAGTTCCATTCTACTATGAAACACTGACTTCCTGAAAGTCAACATTCCAAAGGAATGAAAAAAATGCCTGAATCCAAAAGGGCAAAAACTCCTTTTTTCCTTGTTTTTCCAAGGGGGGCACCCCTCCCAAACTTATATATACCAAGTCCATGGCTGTACCAACTCAAAGAAGGGAGAAAGCTCCCTATAGAAGAGAATCATTGCTGACACACAATTAGAAATCACATCTGTAATGAGTTCCTATGGGGAAAAAGCATTTAGTCTTATGCCATTTTGCTTCAGGCTACTGACACCTGAGCAAATTCACCTTGGGCATGTCTAGGGAAGCCACAAAGTACTTTCTTGTGTTAAGAAAATACTGAATAAATATATGAATTAAATAAAGAACATCTCTGCATTATAATAGTTTGCACCAAATAGTGAAATGTGTTTTAAAAGGGCATACAATATTAATAGTATACATACGGTCATTAGTCATAGTATAACATTGCTGGTAGCACTTATACCAGTGAATCTAAGGTGACAGGCTTTTAGCAATGCTAAGATAGTTATTTTGGGAAATATATTGCTAGTCAGGAGAAGGTATAGAATTTTGCTAAGGTTCTTTTAATGCACTTTGTGAGAAATTATATGGCTTGCTAAATTTGCTTTATAGTTAGTTCTAAGGAGAACAGAACAGATCCTTCTTTAGGTACTGTTAAACATTATCTATACTACCTAAGACTTCCAAACTTAGAAAGACACATAATTGTTAAGATTTCCAAAATAGTAAAGATGTAATGACACAAATGCAGTTGAAAGTGTTCAGATGAGCACAACTAAATACAAGAAAGGTGCTGTCTGCAGAGGAACAGATATGACTAAAGACTATACATAGATAATGCTTATGCTGTCATTAAAAAGGGGTACAAATGAAGCAGAAATAACAGCAATTTTATATTTAACTATAGAAAAACATGGAATACAAAGATGACAGAGGCAATGTTCTCCCAAAGGGGAAACTTATGAAAATGTTGTGGTCATTTAGAGGCTATACAAATAATTATGTTTACAAACTGGGATTAGACACAAAGAACTCCCTTTTTTCACAGTTGCATGTGGATACATGAAATAGTCCACATGATAAAGTTGTAGACTCAAAAGCGATGAATTATTGAAAGAACACATGGTCAAAGGCAATGTGATAATTTAAGAAACATGGAACACAAATAATGCAGTAACTGTCTAGAAAAAATGAAATGGCACATGGAAAACAAGGAACCATGTTGTTCTTTTTGGTAAGGAAATGGTATTCAAGGTGGGCTGGAGATTTCTTACTAGTTTTGAATTATGGTTCTGTTTATTGTGTCAGTACCTGATGCAAACAGAATCGCAGTCAGTAGTCTCCACTTACTCTAATTGTATCCTTAAGGGAAATACAGTTGAAGTGCCCTGCGCTTGAAATGCAACTTAACTGGTCTTTGCCTTGAGTCAGTATCCCACCCTATCTACTTTTTGCTTAACTAAAATCACTTTCTAACCATTTTTGTCTAAACAGGTGGCCTGAGGCATTCAGGCAGAATATCAAAGAACAACATTTTCTGGGTGACACTGCAGCAGAAATATTCTGAGATTTACAAAATGTGACAGATCAGACTATCCCTAACTGAAGGCAGCTTAATTTTTACTGTATTATTTTCAAAATCAGTCCTCTAAGAATCATAGAAATTGAAGACTTATTTGTCAAAACATATGATATACAAGTCAACAAACATATTCTGTATAAGGTCAGATTTGATGTGCTTATTATTACTAAAGTAATGTATCACCCTTCATTTTATTATTTGTGTTTTTAATTTTATAACATTTTAAGTAGTTTAAATAACACCCTAGTTCTCCCTGCAAAAGAAGTAAAGATTTAGCAAGATCTTTCTGACAAACAAAATATAAACCAATCAATATTTCAGTTAATCCATCTATCAGTCATTGCATTTGGGAAAATGATTGGAAAATGTGTCCTTTTAATCAGTTAATGAAAGTACTTTGAAAAGTGGATGCGCATTGATACTCTGGTAGGATATATGCTTGTTTCTATAATTTAAGTGCAGTGTTGTGCTGTGTTCCCTTAAGGGAGTTCTTTAAAGAAGCAATTCTGATGAAACATAGGCCTTCTTGCTTCTTTGCTTTGCATTGGGACAATGGTTTGCTTAATGAAAAACTCGTTAATAAGAAGGAATGTGTTTTTCTGTACAATATCTTATGTAATGAGAGTAGGGATATCTTGAGTTACTTGTCAAGGGTGATGCATAAGGCAAACTAAAGTCATATGATTAAAATCTTGGACATTATGCTGAGAAATGATGCGCTATACATCCAGAAGAAATATTTTCAACTTACAACATATTGACTGGGTAAATGTTATTACTTGGAGACAGCTTTCTAACAGTGATCTGTAAAATAAAAACAGCTATATTGATCTAAATTGAATTCTGGCCTAGCAGAAACCATGGTGTGTTTCTCTAAAGCTGAATAATAGTCTAAGCCTAAAAATCAGCACAGCACCATTAAGCATTTCCTGTTTGTGACAGTATCTGTTATCTTTCACTTTCAACTTTAAGGCACATTTTCTTTTTTAATAATGAATGCACTGTTGACACAAATCATTCTTCAGTCCAAATCATACTTTAGTCCACTAAGAGCACATTTATGGCTTAGTACAACTACTGAGAAAAAGCTATCAAAGTATGAACAATTCCTACTGATATACTGAAATACATTTTTGTATCTATTTTTTGGGGATGTGTGCTTTTGTTCTACTTGACAGTTGAAAATATCTTGTCTTTCATATCACTCAAGTGCAAACTTCCCCCACACAGACACATAGATGTGTGCACACACACACACACACACACACACACACACACACACACACACACACTATTTGACAAAAATTTACTGCACTCTTCTTTTAATCAGTATTGAGCACTGATTGAACTTTATACATAAGATACACACACTCTCACTCTTTCATTTTCATGGGCTGCTTTAGAACATTTTTCAAGTTGCTATGGTGATGTAGGCTGTCACTGTCGATATATTACAGATAACTATTAAAGTACCTTACAAAGAATAAATTAGTTAACTTGTGTATCTATATCTATATATGGATCTATGTCACATTATCACAGTTTCGAAACTTCGAAATTCATATGGCTAAGATCATATGATAGAAGTATCGGAACTTTGAACATTTAAAAAATAATAATAATAATAATAAATTCTGTTTTAATGTTTTCCCCCTGCACCCCACATTTGGGTGGCTGCACCCTCCACATCCCCTGCTAATTAAATATACTAACTCTGAGATTTCAGTACTTTGCAGAAAAGGGTCACTTTCCCATTTCAACCATAATATCCATTAAAAATATTCAGAGTTTCAAAACTTCAATCATATGGTCCTGATGATATGACTTTTGAAGTTTTGAAACTTCGATAATCTCATAGGGACCCCTCAAACCCTCTTTCTATGTATATATTGTGTGTGTGTGTGTGTGTGTGTGTGTGTGTGTGTGTGTGTGTGTGTATATATATATATATATATATATATATATATATATATATTCACTTCATAACACTGAAAACTCAAAGCACTGAAAATGAGAAAACTTCATACTATAGAAGACCAAAACACTGAAACTTCAAAACTGAAAACTCAGAACACTGAAAATCAAAACATTGAAAACACATATCATACATATACTGAGTTTAAACAACATAAATCATAACACTTTCCACCAAGTGTAAGCTACTTAAATATATCAACTCCAAGATTGCACTTAGTGTAGTGAAGTGCAATCTTGGAGTTGATATATATAAGTAGCAGGGGGTGTGGGGGGCGCACTTGGTGGAAAGTGCTATGATTTATGTTGTTTAAACTCAGCATATCTATATGTATTTTTCAGTGTTTTGAGTTTAAAGATCTTGAAGTTTCAGTGTTTTGGTTTCAGTGTTTTGAGTTTCAGTGTTTTGAGCTTTCAGTGTTATGAAGTGAATCTATATATATATATATATATATATATATATATATATATATATATATATATATATATATACAGACATATATGTAATATAGGTGCAGTATGTTTAGTTAAAAACTCAAATAATTGACCCTGAAGTGAAGCTACAAATTTGATCAATTTTTTGATGATTGACTTATGCTCAAGAATGACTTTTGCTGACTTAGCCTAATTTCTTGTTCATTGCAGTTCTGCATTCTTTGAGTTTGTATGTATATAAATAAGGGCATTTGAGGGGAAAGTATCCACATTGGTCTGTATGGCTGGTATCACCCCCCACATTAGGGCATTTTTTTGCAGATCTGGTTGTGCTTTTCTGTGACTACTTCTGGGTTGTTCTGCTTGAACTTTTGGTTTTGTGAGTGAGTCTGTGGGTATGTTAGCAGGGTTTGCTCATTCCATTGTTGTTGTTTTCTTTTTCTTTTGTGTATGTTATGATCAAGGTTTGTGCATTTTGATGTTTAAGAATTGAGTTTTACACACATGCACACACACACACACACAGATATATGTATTACATGTATAGATATATATATATATATATATATATATATATATATATATATATATATATATATATATATATATATATATATATATATATATATATATATATATATATATATATATATATTTAGCTAGATGTAGATATAGATGTAAATTAGGACTAGCTCCAAACAAACTTTTAATTATCAATGCAGTAAACACCTTTTTCCCTTAAGCATGATAGTGCTTCCTCAGGCTAAACAACAAAGCATCAAATAAAACTTGAAATACACTTGGCCACATCATTTGACAATTTTTTTTAATCTAATAAACTTTACTCAATAATAACATATTTAATTTACAACACTGAAAGTGTTAAAATATTAAATTACCAGAACCATCTATTTCTTAATTCAAGTTTTGTAATCAATAACTAGTTGAAACCTTCACATAAGAAGGCTCCTAAACAAATATGCCACTTAATTTGTTTTCTATTCAAAAAATTTTGACTATCGTATTTTTTATATTTTTATTTAGTGTATAAGCATTTTCCCCATGGTCATTTGGAGTTTATATATTCATTTTTTTGGAAGGCAGTTAATCCTACTGTTAATATAAGATGTTCCAAAACCCAGACAGAACACATTTTATGCTCTCCTACTGTGCTCCTGGAGACCAAATGATTGATAATCCGAATCTTTGTCATACTGCTTGGAGGGGCTATTTCTGACATGACATTGGACACACACACACACACACACACACACACACACACACACACACACACACACACACACACACACACACACATTTTTAAGTATAACAAGTAAATGTTTTTGCTAATTAATTACTAGATACAGAAGGCACAGAGTATCTACACTCTCCATCCTAAGGAAATAAAGCATTGGCAAGGATTCACAGGGCATTGTGCAGCAGTAATTGGCATTATTAGCTTCATTGTTCTGGGTATGAGTGATTTGAAAACATAGAAGGCACAGCTGCACAATGGTAAAAACAGCAACAGCTGTTGCATAATGACATGCATATGATGAACACCATGAAATTGAGCCATATAGATTCTGCAAATAAAGAAACCAAAAATGGTGGACTGATTCAAAAATATGTAAAAACAGATGTGCTGAACCATGGTTCTTAAAATTTTGAATACCATGGCTTGTGGTGTACAATGGAAGCAATACTAGGGACAGCACCGTGTGTTGGGATCCATTGAATGTGACAGTGCTTGCAATGTTATGCATCCCAGCCTTCTGTGTCACTGGACGAAGTACAGACAGCACCTCATACAACCAGCTTATGCAACAACAGATTAATGACTGTTTCTGTATGGGTAGGAATACTGTAACAGACTTAACTGAAATGTGTCATCCACAGGTAAAATCAAGTGGATTGAGTATATGTTTATTCCTGTGACTTCAAAGGTATGTTTAGCCGGTGGCGGATTATGATATGGGTGATTCAGGCAGCCACTCTGGACCCAAAATTTCATGGTGTCCAGTACAGCAGAAAACATATTGCAAAACATATGTATCAGTAGTGTAACAATCACAACTGAATAACTTTATTACAAAAAAAAAAAAAAGGAAATCAAAATACCAAGGGTATTTGTTTATACCCAGTTGGCTAAATGTGTTTCCAGACCTGCGATAATGCGATATCTTAACTTAGTGTGAAATCTAACATTAATGGGTGAAAAAAAGTTGCATATTGAAGCAAATGTAAAGCCAGATGTGTGGGTCATGTGGACTGGGTCAGAGTAGAAAGGTGGAGATGCATTACATAGTTATCCTCCACAGACTGCTTCTCTGAGTGCCAAGGAGTAAAATGATGATTGATGTCAATATTGGGAGGCTTGCATGGCTACAGGAATATGTTTTTTTTATTAATTATGTATTGCTTTTGCTATCTAAAAAAAGTCCAGCTAGGCATAAATCCCCATTTCAGATCAGGTCCAGGTACTCTTTGTAAAATAAAACTTGTTTACATTAATATATAAAATACAATTTCCAATACAGCAACAAAGAGAATTACAGAAAAGAGATAAGTTGCATGACAAGCTGTGTCAGGGAAAATTGAAGGAATGTGGCAGATAATCTAGTGGAGTAGATCTCATACTGTGTGATAAGAACAGACAACTAGTAACAGGCTGCCTGTTGTAGAAAAAATGTGACTTAAGGTAACTAAGTGCAGCAGTAATACAGTAATTAGAGTAGGACAGGATGGGTAGGAGAATAACACATGTTAATGGTGGAGAGAGCTGGGAGAGAGGTGGAAGAGAAGGAGTAATTGGTAATGGGACAGGAGTTATAGGCATTCGATAGCAGTGAAGAGAAAACAGGCAATGATGAGAGGAGAGAGGCAAACAAACAGAAAAGAGTTCAGCTGAGTTTCATAATGTTGAGAGAAAAAGAATAGATGGGAATACCATGAACCACGTACCAGAAAACCAGTGACACCTTGTTTTTTCAATAAATAATAGTCTATTTATTCCACAATGAATAGTAGATAGCGAAGAATTCCACCATAAAATCTCCTAGCGCCTCGGCCATAAACAGCCTTTACAGATTAAACCTGGGATGGGAATAATTATGTTTGCCATAAGACAACTGAAGAAAAACTATCATCTAGCACATTACTAGATCTCTTTTTTTTCTAGTTTTATTTTTAGTCAACATAACAAAAAGCCTGTTAATCATCTTTAAAGAAAAGTGATTCCATTCGGCAAACTCCTCTCTCAACTTCTTTCCTCATGAATCAAGGAGAAAGCCCCCCAAAAAATGGGGTTGAACAGCATCTGTCAGCTGGCACAGAGGATTAATGAACTGTTTCCAGTGGTCCTAGGTTTGATTCCCCCAGTCTGCATTGTTAAACTGTGTGACTCTGAGCAAGTCATTCAACCAGACTGATCTTCTGATTTGAGTCTGAAAAAAGGTCCACGGGGGTCAGTGCTTTACCCCAGTTAGCAAATAAAATAAAATAAAAGCCCAAAGTCAAGGACAGTATTTTTTTTAAATTCATATTGACTTGCACTAAGCATTAATGTACATCTTTCTGAATAATAAGGATGAGCCACTAGTTTCTGGCATTGTTGACTAACAATAATGCTCAGTGATTTACAAGGAAATCCTGGGTCTATATTACGTTATCGAATACTCATGTATTCGAAAACATAATAGTCATCCCCTAATTGTCGAAACTGTCAAATGTCGAACAGCAAAAAAAAGTACAAAAACCCACCCAAACAAACCATTTAAATGCGTTAAGCAGGGAGGCAAGCCCCCCCTGCACCCCCCTCATAGGGGGCTGCACCCCCACACTCCTGCTACTTAAATATACCAACTCCGAGATTGCCATACAGTGCAGACAATGGAAAACTTCCATTTCCGCACTGTACAGAGATCTCCTTTGAAAAGTTCGACGTTTGACATTTTTGACAATTAGGGGTCGACTATTATGTTTTCGAATACATGAGTATTCGATAACGTAATATAGACCCGGAAATCTTTTATGTGCGTTGGCAAAAAATATGAGGAAAAAATATGGGCATTTTACAAAATCAGGGGCAGATGAGAGCTTAGCTCTTAACCTTCAATTGCCAAAATGTGGAATACTACCTCACACATTATTCCCATTCCCAAACGCATAGAACACTACCTCATGCAACCTTCCTTCTCCAGAATGTAGAACACCACCTCACTCAGTCTTCCATCCCCAAACCTGTAGAACACTGCCTCACTCAACCTTCCATCTCCAAAATGTAGAACACTGCCTCACACAACCTTCCTTTTCTAAACTGTAGAACACTACCTCACACATTATTCCATTCCCAAACATATAGAACACTGCCTTACTAAACCTTACATCTCCAAAATGTAGAACATGCCTCACTCAACCTTCCATCTCCAAAACGTGGAACACTACTTCATAGGGTCATAGGTTCATAGGTGTGTACTAGGCTAATGGCCCTGGAGCCTATATAAGCCTTGTCCAAGAAGATTCCCTGGCATCATGCCACCCAAAGTTAGTTCCCAGTACCCCTGTCAAGCAAGGCCACTGAAGTGATCCCTGGGTTGAACTTCCTATTGCCCATCCACTCGTCAAGATTTCTCTTAAAGAGGGTCAGTGAAGTGCTCTGCTTGACGTGAATAGGAAGTTTGTTCCAGGGTATGGGAAGTCTCTGGGTTAGGAACCTGTCCCTCCAGCATGTTCTGTTTATTGTGGTAATGAGATTTAGGTCCCTGGAGCGTGTGGCACAGACGGATTGGGATTTCTTTAGTGTAGCATATATAACAGCTCTGGGTCAGGCATGGCTTTGTAGGTCAAGCAGAGATCGCCTCTAAGTAGGCGATAAGAGACAGAGTATAGCTGGAGTGTTTTGAGTCTGTCCGCATAGGGCATGTGTCTAAGGCCTAAGATCCTCTTAGTGAGGTATTTTTCTGGCCTTTCCAGTTGTTGTACTTGTCTAGTGAGGTACATACCAAATGAGGCGTATTCTATAATAGGTCTAATTGAGGGATGAGTAGAGAGGGATTATAACCTAAAGATGCTGTAGAACCAAACGAAGTAAAAAACACACACAACCAAACGCTTCCAGCCCAAATAGCAGCCAAATATAACCTCTTTCTTCCTGGATGAGAAACCTTTTGTAATGAAATGTGCCACATAGAAGGACTTTCTGACTACAGTGACAATGTGGTTATCAAAGGAGAGGTTGCTGTCAACCTGTGTCCCCAGGTCTCTTATCACACCTTTGTTGTTTACTGGACTATGGCCTACGTGGTAGTTCATTGGCACCAAATTTTTCCCAAAGGGAATGACAGTGCACTTTTTGGCACTGAGCTTAAGGCTATGGTTCTGGCATCAGTCATTGGTGTCAGTGAGGCCTTTTGTAGGATGTCTACATCAGTTGGAGAATCGATAATGGCCATCCGTTTGCAATCATCTGCAAACTTGGTCAGCCAGAGTCTCTTTGTGTTGGCTTGAACTTCAGAGAAGTAGTTGCCAAACAGGAGAGGACCTAGGACCGATCCCTGTGGAACACCACTTGTAACTGGTTGGTAGTCAGATTTGGAGTCTGCTACTTTTACAGTGTGGGTTCTGTCAGTGAGCCAGTTGGCAACCCATCTTATAACATAGGGGTTTATGCCTAGTTTAGTGAGTCTATCTATGACTCCTGAGTGACGGATGGTGTCAAAGTCCTTAGTAAGATCTAGGTAGGCTATGTGAACTACCTTGCCCTCATCTACAGCTCTGGTGACAGACTTGAAGAAGTCTATCAGATTGAGCAGGCATGATATACCTTTCACAAATCCAAACTGTGTGGGGTCTAGAGTTTGGAGATTCCCATTGTCCTTATTTATATGGTCCATGATGATGCGCTCCATAGCCTTACATATCAGACTTGTCAGGCTAATGGGGCAGAAGTTTCCAGGGTCTGTAGTCGCTCCCTCTTTGTGGAGTGGGATGACCATAGCCTAACACCATTCGGTAGGAATAAATGCTGAAATGAGGCTGTGATTGAACAGGATACTCAGGTGTGGTGCCAGTTCACTTTGTAATTCATATAGAACACAGGCAGGGATATTATCAGGTCCCATGGAAGCTGTATTCTTGGCTTTGGAGAGTGCATTTTTTACCTGTGTAGCCATGATAATAGGGACTTGGCATTCCTCAGGTATTGTGATAGGCCCTTTAGGGGGTGAAAGGGGGGTAAAGTTCGCACTGAACCTGTCACCCAATATGTTGGTAATATCAGTTGGTTCTGTATATGTATTGCCATTTTTCTGTAACTCAGAGCAGATCTGAGTACTGCCATGCAGATTCTTGACATAACTATAGAATGCCTTGTGGCTGTCTTTAGAATCTCCAGCAATTTTGTTTTTGTAGTTAGCTTTAGAGGATTTAGTGAGGATCTCAGTTTTTTGCTGAGGCTGACAAGAGAGTTTTTCCAGTCTTGGGACCTCACCCTTTTTTGCAACAGTTTTTTTCCTTCTGTTGTAGAGTTTGTTTATGGTGAGGGACCACCAGATTGGCTTCCTTTTTTTGGACGACAGCGTCTTGGTTCTGTTTGGTATGGCCCGTTCCATGCACTTGTGTATGTGCTCATATAGTGCATTGGTGTATGATTCAGTCATGCACCTATATTCCATTTGTATGGATGTCGTGAAGTTAGCCACCTCTGTTTTTAGAAGTCCAAAATTGGCTTTGGAGAAGTTTTTTACAGTGGTTTCCTTTAGGAGGGATGAGAGTGGGATGTGGATATCCATTGTGATTAACTTGTGGTTAGATCTGACCAGTTGATTACTGGTTTAGAGCAACGGTCGCCCATGTTAGTAATGACCAGGTCAAGGATGTTTCTACCCCTGGTGGGGGTAAGAATGAGTTGGTCCAGGGTGTTGGAATTAATGAATTCCAGAAAACGTTGAGCAAGTGTGTTGGTACATGAGTAATTTTCCCATTTAATGGAGGGGTAGTTAAAGTCTCCCAGTATAAGGGTATTGAATTGTACCCTAATATTTTTCAGTGTGTTTAGGAATGTGGAGTTGGAGTCTTGGGACATGGTGGGAGATCTATAGCAGGCTACAGCTGGGATTGCAGTTTTACCCAGTGTTAGTTGTACCTGAAGTATCTCTGATGTGTTATGTTGGGCTACTAGCCTGGAGGTGTACATATCCTTTATGAATATGGAGACACCACTACCTTTAGTGCTTTGGTCCAGGTTTAGGGGCCAAAAGGTGTGGTATGAATTATAGCCTGGTAGTGCTGGGGTAATCTCCGGAGCCTTGAACCAGGTCTCGATCACTGCACAGATGTCGACGTTCTCCATTTTAAGGAGTGCTTCGAGCGAGTGCATCTTGAGATTTAGACTTCTAGCGTTGAGTAGATTAACCCTAAGATTTTGTTTGCTTGTAACTGTTATGGTGGGAATTTTGTCTTCAGGACATTGCCTAAAAAAGACACTATAGGGGTGGCAAGAACCTTGGCCAGTATCTGGAATCCATGGGGTGAGAGGTGCAGGCCATCTCCGGCTAAGCATCGAGGTCTGTCGATCATGTCATCCCAAGCAGACAGATACTGAATCCCCTTAGAATGACACCAGCACTTAGCCAATTGTTGAAGTCAATCATTTTCTGCTAGTACTGTGGTATTACTCTGGGTGACAGTAGGATGCTACTCAGAACTAGGGTCATACCTGCATGGGCTGCAAGATCTGAGAGCTCCTCTATATCTCTTTTCATGTAGTCCAGGGAGGTATGTCTCAGGTCATTCACACCAACATGGACAATGACAGAGTCATATTTGTACCTGTTGTGGAGTAACCTAAGTGCATGCGTTATGTGGTGGATCCTGGCACCCGACAGGCAGCTGACTGTAGCTTTCTCCTTATTTAACCAAATGAGTGGGACATCAGTGTGCCTTACTATTGAATCACCTATGACTAGTGAATTGGGAAAGTTGTTTTGCCTTATGTGCTTTGGTTGAGTGGCACACTGTTTATGTGAGCTATGTGTCTCATGGTTTGTGCTGGGATGTGGTGGTTGTTTGCTTTTCTGCCTTAGAGATCTCTGTTATTTGGACAGATATTTATTGAGAGCCTCCACAAAAGTAGGTATGTGTTTTGTATTACTATGTGAGGGCTGTGGTGGTGTATGTTCTGGAAGGCTATGTGTTGAATGTGGTGTTGTGCAGGTGTTAACCTTCTCCTCTTGACTGGCTAATCCAGTCTTGGCTGGAGAGTGCTTGGCTTCCAATTTGGCTATATATGTGCATCTCTCACAAGTCATAGTGTTGGGAGGTAAGAGGAGAGGGCTGTCTGTGTACATGAGGCAGTTGCTACATTGCCTCAGGATGCCCAAGTTCACCAGGATGACAGGAGAAAGCACAGGGAACTGACCTTTGGACATGTCTGGATATGAGCTCAATATATTAAGTACTGAATCCTTTTAAAAAAGTCACTCAAAGTGTTTGTGTCTGTACAGAGCACTGCCAAACACTTGAGGGGAAACTAATATGTAGACCCTGAAAATTGAAATATGAAGTATTTAGGCAGATATTCTGAAGTAAGGAAGAAATCAAGCAATACTTACTAAAAATAAATAATTAGCTTGTTAAGAATGATAAAAAGAGGGGGGTCACATGAATGGCTACTGCCAGGCTACTACTAATGCTGGACTCAGCACAGCTTCACTCTGTTGGGATACACTACTCCTTTGCTTCTTCTCTCACCAGAAGCAAAATGTTATCACCAATCCCAAGAAGACAAGAAGGCCAAGGCCTGTTTTGAGATCCACAGTCTTGTCCCAGATGATGCAAGGGTCTGCAGGCTTGTAGCCTTTTCCTGGTAGATGCTTCGAATAGCAACCAAACCAATCAGGTACATTAAGCATAGACACTCACTTTCCAACCAGAAAGAGTCAGAAATCAATGCACACTGCTCCTACTCTCACCAGGATCAGAAAATAAGCACAGATTCCAAGCTGTCATCTATAAAGCAGTTATTAAGCTTTCTGGTGATCAGCAGTCTCCAGGAAAAAGTGTTACTGTACTCGTTCTCTCACCAGGAGAAAATAGAAGCACTAATCCCAAGATGACTACTGAGAGGCAGAATGTGGGCTCTCCAGTAACTGATGGTCTTGCAATAGATGCTTAAAAATGAAAAAATGGTTTATCCTAAACACTGCAGTTTGCACTAGAGGAGTTAGATGTGAAAGTAGGTAACTTAAGGTTTACCTCTCTAAAAGGCTATGCTTTAGTGGAGAGCCACTATTTTTAAAACAGCAAATTAGATTGAAAGGGGGTGGTGGTCACTTTTTTATTCTGGTACTATGGAATACAGTAGGATGGCCAATAAATTTAAATAGCTGAAGGGGAGTGATTTCACAAAACGATAATTTTGTACTTACACCAACCAGTAAAAGCAGAGAAGAAATGAGATATATGGTCAAATTAACGTAAGGAGCAGGCAACTATAAAGACAGTGGTGTTTAAGAACACAACAGTAACCAGGTGGCAGGGTGGATGAGCCTTTCCAGTAAATCTCTAAAATATTTTATTTTACCCCTTAAATAGAAGGTTTAGTTCCTAGCTCTACCCCCTCAGCTCACAACTGATTAACCTTAACTGATCACTTCTAACTTATGTGTGACTCTCTAATTGACCTGTTCTAATTACTGTCTGACTCACAAGAGACAGAGCTGTGGTGTCTTTTCAAGTTTTAATATGCAGCTAAAAGCAGAATACAAGTAAAACACAGAGTAAAGAAAACAAATCATAGTATACAAAATAGAAAAAGGCAATAAAGTAATACAGACTACAACAAATAAAAAGCCAACTAACTGTTCCTTCACAGCAAACTGTAGCAGAATCTGGGTGAGCCTTTCCAGTAAAGCTCTGAAATGTTTTATTTTACTCCTTAAATAGAAGGTTTAGTTCCTAGCTCTACCCCATCAGTTGACAGCTGACTAAACTTAACTGACCTCTTCTAACTTATGTGTGACTCCTTAATTGACTTGTTCTAATTTCTGACTGACTCACAAGAAACAGAGCTGTGGTGTCTTTTTCAATTTTTAATATCCAGTTAAAAGTAGAATACAAGTAAAACATAGTGTAAAGAAAACAAATCACAGTGTACAAAATAGAAAAAGGTAATAAAATAATACAGAATACAACAAATAAAAAGCAACTAACCTTTCCCTCACAGCAAACTGTAGCAGAGTCTGGGTGAGCCTTTCCAGTAAAGCTCTGAAATGTTTTATTTTACACCTTAAATAGAAAGTTTGATTCCTAGCTCCAACCCCCCAGTTCACAGCTGATTAACCTTTACTGACCTCTTCTAACTTATGTGTGACTCCTTAATTGACCTGTTCTAATTTCTGTCTGACTTACAAGAGACATAGCTGTGGTGTCTTTTCAAGTTTTAATATGCAGCTAAAGCAGAATACGAGTAAAACACAGTATGAAGAAAACAAATCACAGTATACAAAATAGAAAAATACAATAAAGTAATATAGAATACAACAAATAAAAAGCAAACTAACCTCTCCTTCACAGCAAACTGTAGCAGAGTCTGGGTGAGCCTTCCCAGTAAAGCTCCAACCTTCCATCGCTAGAATGTAGAACATTACCTTGTGCAACATAGAACAACTGGAGCAGATACAGAACAGTTACTAATGACTTCAGCTAGCAAGCTCACAGCATAGTAACTGTTTCTTCATGCTTAGTACAGAGTTATTTTGATTAATGTGAATATATCCTATTCTGCATAATGGTACTGTGATACTGAATTATAGCTGTACTGTTACCTTAGTCATTTGCAAACTTTCTTAAGACTCAAAATGAGGGAACCATTCTTCATAATATGGTACAGATGAGAGGTATGTTTTTATGTTCTCTAGGTTCATGACATTTTTTAAATGTATAGAAATAGCATGATTAAGGAAGTGCACGAGTTATAAGTATGTGGCATTTCTGGGCAACAGTATAAAAACCAATGGAAATTATTCACAAAACTGGACCTTTCATAGCTGCTGGTATAGAATATTAAGTGATATCATTAAACAAGGTCTAATGTTCTCTGTAATTGCCAGATCCTGTACTGCACTGCCATAGGAATTACATTGAATCCCTGGAAGCTTGCATTGAAAGAAACAATTATGATGTTTTTTTTTTTAAACAAGGAAAGTAACAGATTGTTACAAAGTTTCCAGTTGTAAGGGTGGTGGTCACTCCATTTTTAAGCACCATCCCACTTAAGAAAAGTATTTAGGAAGCTCAGGGAAGGCAGCACCCCTGCAAACAGAATTAAACCAAAAAAATGCTATAATCTTTCAAAATGTTATGGCAACAGCTGAAATTACAATACTGTGATAACATTCTTAGAGCTACAGAAATTCACTGGCAGTGTCTTTATTGTTCTAATTTAAAGGCAGAGAGGTCAGGAATATTGGCAAGGATAACCTATGTAAACTACAGTAAACATGTAATTGCCTTGGGGATAGCAAGGTAATCACAGTTCCTACTGTTTGAGCTTGCATAGCACTCAGCAGTGACACTACTCATCTTGGGGTACTTTATATATTTATTATAAAGTAAATAAACAAATGGGCAGTGGTAAATTTATGTAATGCACCATATCTTTTCTGTCTGTTCCCTTCCCACAATGCACCGGGAGAGCAACGAACAGCAAACAATCCTACATTAAATAGTGTAGCAGAGAACTGCAGAATACTGGTTTGAAAGCAAAGATTACAGTGAGGATTTTTTTTAATAATCCTGCCAAGTAACCAGAGATAACACTAAATAAGGGAAGTTGTAGCAAGGATGTGGATGAAAAAAAAAACTTGCTGAAAGACTGACTGTTCATTTGTCTGAATAAATTTGAATATTCCATCTGGCAGCTGTTTGCATGTGAAACAGAGTCAACATTTTCCAAGATTTTGTAGTGTGTCCCCTTTCTTTACTTTTGGCCTGAGTCTTATAAAAATCTGTGGTCTTCTAACAAATCCTTGAGGATTACAGTCATTGCGTTAGTGTAGGGAGGAGGAGCTGTGGATGAAAATAACTTTATCCTCTTGTTTTCAAATGTGGCTTTGCAGAATTAGTGTGCATTTGTATGAAAGAAGTTACAATATTTATTCTGTTATCTGTGTGAAACAAACTTGAAGTTATCCCTGGATTTGCCTTTTATTTTTGGTCTTGCAAGTCATTGAAGATTAGAGTCACTAAATAAGTGGGGGTTGGGGGCTGGCTGTGAATGAAAGCAACTTGATGTCTTGTTATTTGCTCAGTTTAAAGTTTGACTTCATAGGACCAGTGTACATTTGTGTGAAACGTGTTGGAATTTTTATTCTCCAATGACTTTTTGAAACAAAACCGAACTTGTCCCTGATTACACATTAAGTCCCAACTTTGAATCATATTTTTTGGTCTGTATCTTAATTTTTCTTTAATTTATCAGTGAGGCTTGCAGTCATTAAATGAAGACAGATATATGTTTTTTTTTTTTAGATTTCATATGCTTCAGAAAAGCTTGCCAGCGCAGCAACTGTTAATCTACTAACTTTCTAATTATGTAAAAAGCAACAGTTAAAATCCACAATTATGGACCTTTATCTGTTATTTTATGGCTTGGTCCATGATTCTTTCAAAAAGAAGTGAGAGGTATATTTTTTATCACAGTTAGATGTGTGCATGACAATGTGGCTATAACGTTTGATTCAGGGGCTGTGTTTGTTGATTAAGGTAACTTATTCCCTGGTTGCTTTCTGTTTTAAACTTTGCAAAACTGAAGTGCATTTGTATGAACTAAGTTGGAATACGTGGAATACTTGTAGCTAATGTTTAAGATAACAAAGGTGAAATTGCATACCTTTAATTTCACAGAATGCCCTGATTTTGTTTCATATTTTAATCTATTCCTTATAAAATTTGCGATTTCTGGCAAATCATTGAGGGACTGCAGTTACAACATAATGATGGACATTTGACTTTTTAGGCTTCATATCCTTCTGAAACTGTTATCCTAGCAACTTTTTACATATATAAGAGAAATCTGCCTGTGATTCTGGGCCTTGGACTATCATTATTTCTGGCATTGACTTGGATTATTGTGCTAAGATGTTGAAAGTATTGGTTTCATCACAGTAAGGTGTAACATTAAAGTGGGTATAGTTGCTGGGTAAGGGGTTGAGATTACCTGTAAATGAAAGTAAGTTACCTCTGGCCTGCTCAGTTTACTCAGTTTGGCTTTTCAGGATTAGTGTGTATTTTTGTGTAATACATTAGAAAAGAAAGTCTACTGTGAATTTGTATAAAACAAATCTGAAATACATTGTTCTATCTTTAATTTGATTTTATCACATTCAAAAGCAGAGGTATATACAGCTGATAATGAGGCTATAATTGGTGGCTATGTGGGGCTGTCTGTGAATGACAATGGCTGATTCTGGCTGCCATGATCAAGTTAAGCAGTCATAAGTCTGACTTTGCAGGACAGGTGTCCATTTATGTAAAGCAGGTTGAAATACTTTCATTTGGCCATTTTTTATGACAGTTCAACTTTTGAGATATACTCAGTTAAGTGATTGTAATTGATGGGTAGGGATATTGGTAGATTATAGTTTGAATGTTCTTAAATCAAGAAGGTGAGTTCAAAATAACATGAACATTTATGCATGGTCCATGAAAGAAAAGGTGTGTGTGTGTGTGTGTGTGTGTGTGTGTGTGTGTGTGTGTGTGTGTGTGTGTGTGTGTGTGTGTGTGTGTGTGTGTGTGTGTGTTTGTGTGTATATGAGGGGCATGCATTGACCAGGTGCCCAAGGTGCTGATAATCTAGTACTGTGTGTAGCCTTAGTGATCTTATCTATAGGATATTACCATTGATCTGTGGTGGATACACAGGGCATGACAGGCAACATCCTTGTAAAAGCAATTTTTTGATATAATGCTATAACATGTGTATGATCACCTCTGGCTCTGCAAGGGTATAGATAAGACAATCAACACCATGAAGACCTTTTTGTGCAATAGCCCTTTTCTCTGTGGCTCTTCAAGCCATGGATTGCACCCATGTTGCTTTCAAGGCCTCATTCTATCCAGCAGGCCTGCAATACATCAATGGGAAGGGCTTCAACTCCTTGAACAGTTATACAGCCTGTAATATCCATGTCATTATATGTAATGCATCCATGCACCACCTGTGCAGTTCAAATGATTCCCATATTTAGCATATGTCAAACCCCTTCCATTGGTTCCTGTGAAGGTGCCTCACAGCATGTCATCTGATCGGCAGACATATACACATGCTAGAGAGACAATGCGCACAGGTACCATGCAGGTGGGCATCAGGTTGAATATACATTGGTTAATAAACCTCCCCCCATGTAACCTCTATAAAATGCATGAAATGCCCTAAAAACACAGCTCGTGCTAATGTGAACTATATTAGAGCACATGTTCCTACTACTGAAGGGATGCTTGCTATGTGTAGGCACTTCAGAAAATGCACTGCAATACAGTTTAGGTGTCTACAGCAAGATATCCTAGTGTTTGTCAGGCACACAGCATGAACCAGGCTGTGTATACTATGTGTTGAGCCTGAAGAACAGCATTAGCCATGTCCTGGATGACAAGCATGAGCTAGGATAACAGGCTGTTGTTAAGCACATGTCAAAGAAGGAGTAAAACATAGGACCATGTCAGAGTAGCCTGTTGAGTCATCCCATGAGTTGCACTAAAGAAGCAGCATCATCCACAACCTGGGAGATGTTAATGGCCATGAGTGGCAGACTATGTGCCCATAGATGAAACTGATGGTGTCTCACTGGTAGTCTGTGTAGCTGGACTTGGACCGGCCTGTGCCTGGCAAACTCACATCGAGATCCTTCCATGGCCATGAACTGCACAGACTTTGAAGCAAGACCAAATATCAGCTGCTCTGTGTCTTATGTAGGCATCTATGGAGACAACGTTTGTCACAAGTGACCTCAGCAACACTGCATTCTCCCTATTTTGACACTATGTGTCACTGTGTAGTTTGTTCAAACCATCCTGTAAATCAGAGAAATCTGTGAGTAGCCTTCGGCTATGCCTAGATCACTAATCTATACATCTGCTGGTTAATGACAAGTGTTGGACCCATATCAGGAACAAACCTGGAGTTGTGGTGGTACTACATCGATCTCCATGTCTCACGCCTATGGTAGATGTGCAGTTCTCAAAGACAGTGTGGATTTTTAACGCTGTGTGGACTGGGGACGCATGTAAAGTCTGTCAGGGACTTGGGTGCAAGTTGTCTATCATGCAGTGGTGAGGCTGTGTGCATAGATTGCACCACTGCAATGTTCTCTGCAGTGGAGGACAGGGGTGACCCCTCCCCCTGTAGTGCTGCAGGCAGTGTGACTGTGTTATTAGAGTATGTCACTTCCATTTTTCCATCATCATCAGCCACAGGTGTCCTTCTGAAGTCAGCTTTGTCTTGTTCCATTGCGCTGAACCCTACCTCCCACCTGTGGAAGTTATGAAACATGAGCATACATGACATCATTGTTAACCTATATGTGAGTGTGTGTGTGTGTGTGTGTGTGTGTGTGTGTGTGTGTGTGTGTGTGTGTGTGTGTGTGTGTGTGTGTGTGTGTGTGTGTGTGTGTGTGTGTGTGTGTGTGTGTGTGTGTATATATATATATATATATATATATAGCTTGTATAGTGATGCACATGCAAAAATATGTATAGCATATATTGGCAAAAATATTTTTTCATGTCAGTTATTGCACTTGCAGACCAGAACTAATTAGAAGCATGCCTACACCAGTTACACTTGATCTTTTGTTCCCTTCAAAAATGCAGTTGGGTGTGCCATGCTATAATGTAATAGACATTACTAACATTTTGCTTTTCCTAATGATATATGAATGGTTGATGCCAGATCAGCTCCTATATTCAAGCCCCCCCCTTAAATGAGGGCCCACTGCATCTAACCACTGAGTGGCACTAATGCTCCAAAACCTCAGTGAGCTGCTTCAGTGTTAGTAATCCACCACCGCTGGTGGACCTGTGAGTCGCAATTCCTCTTGCTGCTTCCTTGCATGGGGTATCAGGGCAGTAACTCTTTTTTTGCATCTGTGATGGAGACCTATTCTGGTCAGTCCCAGTATACACATCCTGCAGCAGTCCCTGTAAAATCTGGTCCTGATAATACCTGTCTTTAGCACCTTTGTACATGTCTTTTGTGCAGACGGCCTGTAGTAGCACTTCAATATTCTGGTTAGTAAGCCTTTCAATGCATTCCCTCCCTCTGGTAGCCATGCTGGTACTTTTATACCTGTGAGCAAAGCACGACAGGCTGTCTGCTTATGTAGTACACAGTGGGAAGCACATAGCTATGGCTTCAGGCGAGCCCACTTTTATTCACCTGGTTATCAGCCACAGTCGGTGCTGTGCACAACTTCTGACCCCATTTACTTTCTGAAGACATGATGCAAGCATACTGTCCTCTAAGTCCAGAACCCCTTCAGCATGTGTTTCCCAAGGTTTCCTGCATTCATAGATTGAACCCTGCCAACCACAAGCAGACAGTATAGTGCCATGTCAGAGTTCTGTCTTCTCAATTTAACACAAACCTAAACACTGCCCTCACTCTCACTGACAACTACCATAGGCTTGATGGGTTATTTTGCCAGCAGGACTCCTTCATTAACTGTGGAAGTTCCAAATTTACAGACATTTAACTGAAATTATTCTTTTTCACAGCTGTACAGTTGTAAGGATATTGTGAAAAGTTGCATCACAGCTTTATGTCATGCTAACAGGATCCAGTTAACACAACAGTTATACTAACGATGCCAGTTCTTCCTGCATAAGAATTTCTGGGAACAGCAAATGGGTGGTTATGATAGCCCATTGTGCAAGGTGGATGCTTGGCATGAGGTAACTGGAATGCTCAGCCATACTGATCAACAGTGACAGAATAAGTACAGTGACTTGAATTGACACCTTCCAGATCTAACGCAACAGTGAGCAGCAGGGGTTCAGAAGAGGGAGTCTGAAATATACTGTAAGCATTTTTTCAGTGCCATTTGTCTTCTACTATTATAGTGTTGTATACATATAATTAAGTTCACAGTCTTTGTTTTCCAGAGATAGAGTACTGACAACTGAACATGGTTGTGTGCCCACAAGTAGAGAACACCTCTCCAAGCAGTGTGCATAACATCTGTGACAGTCCAATGTAAAACTGAAATTGTGTTTGTAGCATATGTGTGTGTGACATTTTTCCCATTGTGTTATCCTACTCTACTACATGTCAAACTGTGGGAGAGAACAAAGTGAGTCTGTGTTCATCAATGACTGTACCAGCTTCTTCCTCTGGTACTGTGTCACTAGTGGCCATCAGCTCAATCTCTCAGTAAGAGGGCAATGGACCTTCTGCTGGAGGAGACCTGGAGGGGTCACCATTGCCTTCTAGGTCTAATTTTCAGTGTGTGTGTGTGTGTGTGTGTGTGTGTGTGTGTGTGTGTGTGTGTGTGTGTGTGTGTGTGTGTGTGTGTGTGTGTGTGTGTGTGTGTGTGTGTGTGTGTGTGTGTGTGTGTGTGTGTGTGTGTGTGTGTGTGTGCGTGTGTGTGAGTGTGTGTGTGTCGTATACTGAATGTGGAACAGGAGAGTTTCAAGTGGTCTTCCAGTGTCAGTTGCACAGGCTGGTGGCTGCTGAGGTGTACCAATAATTGGATGTCCATCTCTGCAATATGAAGTGCCATCTGGTGAGATTATTATAGCTGTGCGGCTGGCAGACAATGCCATCAGGCCACCTGGGGATCACCTGGATCTTAACATTAGCTATCTACTTGAGTGACTCTTGAGTTCATTTTTCTCCATGCCATTGTGGAATCCAGCCAGCAAAGACCCCATCCTGCCCTCATCTTCATGTTTTCTGTCCTTAGGAATATCCCTATTCTCCTTTCATTTTCCATATCTTCCCATTACCATATGTGCACTTTGTGTGTGCACATATCCATTCCCTGTCCTCCCCACCTTTGATGTGCATCCTGCCCCTCTCTTTCTGTGTCTGTGTTTGGTTATCAGCTCCGCAGCCATCCTTGCACATCTTTCCCACCTACTCTTCCATTTTAGATATTGCTAAATAAGCCCTTTCCCACCCAAAACGATTACTGTTCCTTTCCAGACAGCATTTTATACCCTGTGGTCACTCTTATGTGTTTCTTCTCCTGTGGTCTCATCCCAATTTATATGATGAATAGAGCTGGCACTTTGATGTGCACACCCAGACTGATGCATATAGTGACTACTCTGCTGCCCAGCTTGTGTTAGATGGAGATGATGACATTCAGCTATGTGACACATCATTGCACAGGTGAACATGCTTTACTTAGCCACACCCCACTTCCTTGACTGCAACAGCCATCTTGTCTACCATGTGTACTACTGCAGCACTACTCCCACCTTGGAGCAGACAAATGCTGCTCATTCTATTATTGTTATTCCTTTTTGTAGTTATGCAGTCCTTTACTCAGTATAATGATCCTGTTCAAAGCATACTACATGTCTTTTGAACTGTGCATCTCCTTGCATGGGACCTGTTCAAAAATTAACAATGTGCAGGCATAGCATTTGGTCACATACCCCAGCCATATGTTTTACATATCTGAGATAGATTACTCATCTTATATTTTATTTTGTTAATCTGTGTCTGTTGTATATACACTGAGGGATTACTGTAGTGAATTTTTCTGTATTTTTAGAACCTGTTCAGTGAGCTCATAAACTTCACATGGTGTAGGGCTTGAGTCCGTCAGCTCTGTAACAAACCTATGTCAGACTACATAGTGATTGAGTCTAACCAGTTAATTTCTTAGCCTTAAAATGTAATCATAAAGGTGCAACATATCTGCATTGTCTTCTCCAAGTGGAAAAATAAAAAGTTTAATGCCAATAAACTGAAATCTGTAGTTCTTTGCATATTGCTCACCCATCTTTGCTAGCAATGGCATGCTGTTGCTTTTAAATTTCTCAGGCTAACAATCTTTGTAGAATGTGTATATAAAATATGTAAAAAAACATTCAGGAGTGACTCCCACAGCCTTGGCTCACAAACCTTTGCCAGCAGATGTGTTATCTTTTAAATATTGTCCATATGTTTTCTTTAGTACAAGAAGAATGAAAACAAAAAAAGACTAGATGTGGTTGTAATGTCCATTTTAATGGAAGTATTCGGAGACATGGTCTGTATTCTGTAAGTTCAGTGAACTGTACAATGGAAGAAACAAGTTAATTTGACAATCGGAGGGAACAGCACACTAACGCTGTGGAAGGAGTATGCGAAACAAGTTAATTTGACAATCGGAGGGAACAGCACACTAACGCTGTGGAAGGAGTATGCGAAACAAGTTAATTTGACAATCGGAGGGAACAGCACACTAACGCTGTGGAAGGAGTATGCGAAACAAGTTAATTTGACAATCGGAGGGAACAGCACACTAACGCTGTGGAAGGAGTATGCGAAACAAGTTAATTTGACAATCGGAGGAACAGCACACTAACGCTGTGGAAGCAGTATGCGAAACAAGTTAATTTGACAATGGAGGGAACAGCACACTAACGCTGTGGAAGGAGTATGCGAAACAAGTTAATTTGACAATGGGAGGGAACAGCACACTAACGCTGTGGAAGGAGTATGCGAAACAAGTTAATTTGACAATCGGAGGGAACAGCACACTAACGCTGTGGAAGGAGTATGCGAAACAAGTTAATTTGACAATCGGAGGGAACAGCACACTAACGCTGTGGAAGGAGTATGCGAAACAAGTTAATTTGACAATCGGAGGGAACAGCACACTAACGCTGTGGAAGGAGTATGCGAAACAAGTTAATTTGACAATCGGAGGGAACAGCACACTAACGCTGTGGAAGGAGTATGCTTGTGCACATTACTATGGCTGCTGATATGCAGTATATATGAAAATGACATACACTGCCGTAAAAGTGCTACCGTGGTACGGAACCAGCAGTACAATACAGAGTACCAAAACTGTCTAGTGAAACTGCAATATGACACTGCTACAGGGACACTGTAGGAGGTGATGAGTCTATGTACAAGCAGCACTCACCTTAGTACCAGTCTCCCCTCCCATGCCAGCATACACACAAATGCACACATTTGTCACTCAAGTAAACAGAGCCTGCTGTAATCACGTGTATATATTACTGCCTCTGCAACTGTAACCCTGTCACATTATGGACATGCATGAATAGTCATGAACCTAACATGCATGACATTAGTTACAGAAAATGAAACAGAAAACAGTTCCAGGGGGTTCTGAATTGTGTTGCATATTTTTATAGTAACATAGCCACAGCAGTCATTGCTATTCTGCCATTCACCTGTATGTTACACAATGTTGTTATGTGTCCATATGTTAGGCTGCAGTGACACACACAGCACTGTTGGGATATGATATTTAGTGCTGCTATACTGTTCCCCACATTCATTTCTTAAATTGTCAACCTCTTACTTAGTCCACTTTGTAATTGCAAAACACACTGCTACTGTTTGGTACCCACAACTCCCATCTATCAAGCTGTGCCTCTGTTCAGCCCACTGTGAATTAGTGGTGCACCTTACTGCTGTGGAATGTTCATTTCTATGGCTGGTGTGCACAAGTCATGATCTGACAAATGTTCAACACACTGTGAATTAGTGCACATTACTGTTGTGGAATGTTCATTTCTATGGCTGGTATGCACAAGTCATGATCTGACAAATGTTCACCCCACTGAAAATTAGTGGTGCACATTACTTCTGTGCAATGTTCATTTCTAGGCTGTTTTGCACAAGTAATGATCTGACAAAGATGTGGTGGCTCCTGAATCATACATTTGCCAGCTCAGCATTTATACCATAATCCATGATTTTCTGACAAAACAGAGAGTGTGATCACAAGACAGTCCAAACACTCAAATGAGAATCACAGTTAGCATTGAAGGAACCAGTAAAAAGAAGTGTTTTTCAAAGGAGAAAGACCCCTTCCCCCTTCAACCTGGGGTTTATACCCCTACTACTTATATATGGGTTCATTCTGTGTGCATGCATGCTCACACGTGTGTGTGTGTGTGTGTGTGTGTGTGTGTGTGTGTGTGTGTGTGTGTGTGTGTGTGTGTGTGTGTGTGTGTGTGTGTGTGTGTGTGTGTCATGAAATTATAAAGTTAAGATTTTTGCTTTACAGAAACAGGATGAAGAGTTTGATACTGATCTCTTGACCCTGTGTGGAATCTGTATGTTCTGTCTGTACAGATTCCTCTCACCTCCCTACAATATGCAGAGTGTTTCTGTCTGAAATATGGAGGTACTTCATTCAAACCCAGCATTCCCTATTATACTTGACAGTCTATTATCAGACAGCATCCAAAAAATGTATGGCGTCAAGTGCAGCAGCACAAATTCTAGATAGTGCTTACTGGAGGTGAGTTGTGTGGACCAAATGATCTAAGCATCAGTTGTGATGCATAGTATCTGCTAGACTGGAGAACATAGACCTCAGACTGCGCACTGCAGCAGGGGTACTCAATTGGCAATGTTAATAATGGTTCTAGGTGGCATATAATAATGCATATCAATGTTACCAAAATGCGGCATTGGTATTTGATGTAGTTATGTTGGTTACTTTTCCCTTTTGGCCAGTACGTGTCTGCCATAAAGCCCATCATTCCTGGGTCAGTAAGCTATTGGCTAGTCAATTTCCCACACCAAGAAATCTGGGATAGTGCTTCTAAGCAAAAGCTGGACATAAAACCAAGCAGTCTGCCAAAAATGATCCAAGAATTGCTGCACTGAATTCAGGTTCATTGACAGATGCAGTTTGAATGTGGATGACATGACCTTAAGAAGCAGAATGGATACTCTGTGTATCCAGGAGACAGTGGAAGCCAAAACAATGTTTATCAAGGTAACACAGACAAACCAATCAGTAAAAAAACTACAAGAAAAATCCAACCAAGCTTGATGTTGCACCATGTGATTCCTTAAAACGTCTGGTATTAGAAGTACATGGGATGTATGCATCAAGTGTTTCAGTTATATGGCAGTTCTGAATGCCCAAGACTTTGGGCAGGATTCACGAAGCCTCTGTGTAAGAGTTAAAACTCATACACGGAGGTTGCAGTTAAACGGAGTGAGGTCAGCAAGCTCTGCATATTCACGAGAGCATGCTGAATCACACCTAAGGCTAACACGGTCCGTGTAAGACAGTAGGGAGCGTGTCCGTAGGCCGAGCCCTCTAAGCAGACACGCCCCCAGAAGAGGAAAAGTGCCCAAAGTAAAAGAGTCCATGGAAATGTGAATAAACACAATGCAACACATGCCCCCACAGACTACGAACATAAAATGTACAAATGAACATCTCATAATTTGTTTTTAAATTGTAAAGATGTTTAACCGTGAGTGCGCTCATTTGTGCGGGCGTGCCTGTAGCGCAGCCATAGTTAGCAGTCAGTGGGAAAGCATATAAGAACTAAATATGCAAAGTAAGCCAAGAAGCAATAGCGTAGCGGTAGAGATGTTGGCTGTAGAGCAGGCATTCATGGTTCGAGCCCCCACAGCACCAATTTTTATTTTTAGCAAAATAAGCACGGAACAAGTCCCTGACAAATATGTACACATAAAATCACATTTTATGTAAAATGTAATGAAATAGCCCATTTATATTGAAGAAATGTGAGGTAACAAAACAATAAAAATGCCAGATGTGCCCATAGCTGAGCTACAGTTTAACAGGGTGAGTGCATCTGCCCGTAGGTGAGCAGTGGTTTAACTGGTGCAAAATGAGTGCCCATAGCTGAGCAGTGGTTTAACACACTGAATCTATGTGCCCCTAGCTGAGCTGAGCATAATATGCGTGCTGACAGCTAAATGAGGCTTAAACCAGCGTACCCCATTTGTGCGGAGCTGCGCACTGCACAAACAAGCTAACCGATGGGCAACGTTGAGCAAGCCGTATCAAAACTGCCTTTACATAGACACACCCCTCAGCTTGTCTAGACAGTCATAAAAAATAAAAAGTAGTGGCCAGGTTCGAACCCAGGACACTATACACCATAGTCAAGGTACTGAACCACTAAGCCATGACAGCAGTACCTAGAAATGCAATAATAGCAAATATATAGGAATGAATACAAACTGGAGCATGACAATGCAGGTTTAGTGAAGTTGATACAATTCCAAAATGGACAATCACAGATATGTGTGGGAAAAACGGACTATATAAGCCCCATAGGCGGGAATACACAGCATAAATGATTGTAGAACTGACTTGCAGCCAGAATGACAGGAGTAGGTGAGGGTAGTTGCTTTTGAGCACAGAGGTGGGGAGGTGAGGAGTCCAGGTACATGGTCTGGCTCCTAGTCCACAATCATGAGGCCCAACTCATGCAGGGACAGGTCCTGTGGGGAGCATATAGGGCTGAGGCGTGGGACCGGTTGGCTCATGATCTCACCAGTGCCACAGGGATTCCAAGGACTGGTGAGCAGGTCCATCACCACCATGCGGACCTGAAGAGATGCAAGCAGGACCAATTGAGCCTTTGGATCCAGGAGGCCCGGCAAATGCCCAACACCCCACTACTGAGTAAGTTACATTTAATTATGTATGTAAGAAATTAAACTAGCTGATATTATGGAAATGTGTATTCCAATATTACTTCATTTATATTACAGCTGCAGGTGTCCGTTCTGCGAACCGCAGAGCCTATGGCGATAGGCTGGTGCGGTTGCACCACCAGGCAGGTCAGTAATCTACTCCCAGTAACTGTAAAGAAATATAAAAGTATGACAGTCAGCAAAAGAGTGCAGTGTAGTCACTAAGTAATAAAATGTGCAAGTAACAATGTGAAAGTGTTTGCAAGTATTGCTTGATTACAAAAGTGTGTTGCAGTCTGTAATCCAAACAGAAAAATGAAAATGTCTGACATAAATTCTGAAACAAAGATGCCCCACCTGTAAGAAAATAGTACACAACCTGCAGCAGGCTGAAAAGTACAGCTGCAGAAGATGATGAAATCACATGTGTGAAATATATCCCTGTTGAAATACTGAAACATGACAGAAGTGAGACTGCTAGAAAGGATTGTAATAACTACAGGTAAAACATGTCAATAAAGCCTAGAAGTAAGTAGCATCCTGAACAGTAAAATGAAAACAAGTGAGAGAGTGTGAGAAAGTGTCATGAATCCAGCAATACAGTAATAATAACCCCTGAATAAAGTATATTGCAGTCAAGACAGAATGAAATGCACGTGAGAATCAAAACCAAACAGCGAAATCTGTTCAAAGTGTTGCTGCATCTGGAATGTGTATCCCAAAATATGGATATGCTGCTCTCAGTCTGCAATATGCAGATAGTATGATTGTCTGATATACCAAATATCCACACCTGTCTATAGCTATATAAAGCAAATGAAGCAGGATGATGTAGCTGAACAAAGCTAGATATGAATGTGTATGAAGAACAATAAAATGTATATTGATGTTGCAGTAACAGTGCTATCACCAAGTTGAAGTAGTTATCATATAGGAAACTGTAGTTAGAACAGTAGTGTGTATATATGTGCAGCTATTAGAAATGTACAGCATATGTATTGGTATTCGAAGGTGTTAATATTATTTTCTTCACCCCACCCTATAACCACATATAACCCATTCCACGTGAAAATGGTATGTGCAATCACAATTAACACCCCTGGACATTTGTCCTGTTGGGTCATATATATTTGCATGTCTGTTGATGCATCTGCCCTGTTCATACATCCAAACCTGATGGCCTGTTGCCATCAATCAACCCTGCATGTTGTTGGACTGTGTATTGCTGTTCAAATTATGCATGTGTTATGCTCGCTGTTCAATGGTGTGAATATCTGGGTGTTTGGTTAATGGGAATACTAATGCATGCTGTTACAACTAATTGTGAATGGTATTATATGTCACTAACCCAAACTGTCATGACATAATGCAAAACATAGGATGACAGGGAAGGCGGGTTCCAGTGGACCCACCTCTCCCACCTCAGCTGGCGAGTGCACCTGGCACTAGTGCCCAGTCTGGACCCTCCTCTGCTGGCCCTGTGCCACCTGCGGGTGGAAGCGCTGCAGGGGATGGGGCTCGTCCCCCCTCTGCAAGTGTGGCCGGAGGAGAACCACCACTCACCCTCCGTAGCATCCGGACTGTGGTGCATAGGGAGATCCGGGACTCTGTTCTTGAGCCCCTACGCCAGCTAGAGGCACAGGTGGCACAACTTACAGGCATGCCTGTTGCCCGGCCTACACAGCCCCCAGCACAGCCCCATCCTGGGCAGTGAAGGAACAGTGGCAACTGCCTATGGGTGGGGATATCAGTTCCACTGTTGCCATCTGTGGGCTCATGGGCTCTGGATATCCAAACCTCCATCCCCGTCAATTGTGTAACACCCCAAAAGTGTCATACACTGCCCCTGTATGCGTCTTGTTTGTCTTGTCTGTTTACCTACCCAACCTACCTCCCCAGCTATACCGACTTCCTTCACCTGACATACCACTCTCACCTGAAAAAAAAAAAAAAAGGGCACTCTGTACCCATAAAAAAATTACGCCCCATACATAGCTGCCCATTCCACACATATGTCTGCTGGACATGGAAACTATCAATTACAATTGGCTGTACAACAAGTATTATTGTTGTCCTGACACCTCTCTCAGGGGTGGAAGGTTTCAAATGTCACACCAAATTACATACATATGCACAGCTGTTGCTGATGAAGAAATGGGCAGCTATGGGCCTTACCTACATCCCTCCTGCAAATCCCAAGCTTGTTTCCCTACTGTCTTACCCTCTTTGTGACCCCTTTTTCACCACTTTCCTGTCTCCCCATTTTCATTTCTTTCAAAGAAAATAGTGTGGGTGTGCGCCAGAGTAAGCACTGTTAAGCGGTTGTAAGCGGGTGTGCGCATGTGTGCGTGGAGCTAAATGCCAGTGCACATGCGTGAGCTCCACGCAAACCAGCGCTAACCTGGTTACAACTGCTTAAAAGTGCCTTAGTCACTTTGATTGACAGGTCCTGTTGTCAGTTCAAAAGCAAAATAAAATCCCACTGTCAGTCCCGAACCCAGGACCTTGGAAACAGTAGTCTGTATGACCTACCAGTAAGCCATGAGTCTTATACAAGTACATTGTGCTAAAATAAATATAACATGTAATAGTAGGGATGAATGTAAAGGGAATATAGGATGTGTAGTACACAAAGCATGTCATTTAGAATTACTGTCAAAACTACTGGATTCCCATAATAGTAGTGTGTGAACAGAAACAGCCATGCTAGTTGGTAGCTTGTAGGTAATAATGTCAGTTAATGTACATATATAAATGTATGTATATTTACATATATATATATATATATATATATATATATATATATATAAATATATATCTATATATAGTTGTAGGTGTCATTGTGCATACACACTTACTATAGGGAACAGGAGAGAGGAATGGAGAAATGTGAATCTAAAACACAGCCTGAATCATGAGAGAGATACTAACCTTTACACTCACAGAACAGTGTCCACAGCATACCAGCATGGTCCCCGCCCTTACAATCTGAAAGGGCAATGCCTATCTCACGTACCCTTTTATAGCACTGTCCTGAAATCACTGTGAGAACTGCAATCAGTACACAACTGGCTGCAAGCAATTAGCAAATGCTGGCTTACAATGGACCTATGCAGATACCTACAAAAGCAACCTGTAGTAACACTCCACACATGCAATACATTCATTGCACTGTCTGGAAGCAGACAGAGGGAGAGAGACAGACCGAGACAGAGAGAAAAAAAAAAAAAAAAACATACGCCACACACTGTGACTCTAAGCTGTCAGCAGTGACAGTAGCAGCAGGAAGCAGAAGCAGTGGTAACGCAACCAGTTGCGACAAACACAGGTAATGCAAAGTAGCAAGTTAATAGTCTGCATACTGTGAACCCTCCAAATGTGTCATAGGTCTGTATCTATAGGTATGTCCATGTGATATGTTGTGTGTACGTAGTTCCACCAAAAGGGGATGACTATACATTACATGTCAATCAGTGTTAGGCCATGATCGTGGCAGCAGTTGTCTGTGCGTTGCCCTCAGCAATGGCTGTAGTGACTGTTTTGAAAGGTCAGTCAGGTTCAAAAGGCAGGATCAGCCCATCACAAAGGCAAACTGGCTGGGAACAAGTGTCTGCAGGTACCCGATATCACTGCATATGCATCCCATACTGAATAATTCCATAGCTTAGCAGACCAGGCTGGTTATGCATATGATGTGGTAGTTCCCAGGGTCAGTAGAGGTGCCTCCTTAGTGGTGTGGGACCACTGTTGCTGTATGCCAGTGTCCAATTACATATCCTGTAGTACGACCAAGATTAATTATCAGTCGTATATGCGGTTGAATGTCCTCTTGGAGTGCATGTAGCGCACACATCCAGGGATATCATCAGGTCACAGTGATGCTGTGTGTTCGGCTTTGCTGAGGGCGGCCCTCACCTAGACATGTGAGATGATAGGGAGGTTACATACATCTGTGATAAGTATTTCAACTGGTGGGGGAGAAGGAGGGGGGATACGTGCACCGAACCTGTCTGCAAGAATGTTGCCAATATCTGTGTGTTTGGTGAATGTTAAGTAGGTGTGTATTAACACAGAGCATATCTGAGGCATTTGGTCCATATGTGTAACATAACTGAAGAAGGCCTTGTGGTTATCCATAGTGTTTGTGGCCATTTCCCTCCCAGAGTAGGCCGTGGCCGTTGTTATGAGAGACCGTAGCATAGTACCAGTGCTGACCACAGATGCCTTCCCTTAATGTGAATCTGCTCTGTCCTGCAGTAGCCTCCTGCTATTGTTATACAATCTGCCTCTGTCTGGGGTCCAGCGGACAGGATGCCTAACCTTTGTGCATAGGGTCTGGGTTAGAAATGTGTGTGCAAGTTCCATGCAATCTGTGGGATGTCCGTGGTAAGCATTTGCAAAGGGGTCAGCAGTGTGGGTTGTGGCTTCCACTGGCCCAGTGTGCTGCATGGATACCATCTCAGTCCTAACAAGTGAATAACTGTCTAATCACATACATATCAAAGTAGTCTACTGTGCTGGTGGTGGTGGTGGGATATGTATATCCAGGCCGAGTAACTTGTGTCCACATCACACTAGTGGATGGCGTCCCACATACAGTACCTTGGGTGAACCCCCAGAGTGAGGTTGTGCATTGGACCTGTCAGTGTGTGCTGACCGATGGTGCATGCTACTATGTTGTGTGGAATGTGGCAGGTATTGTTGCACAGTTGTTGGCTGAGCACTGATATCTGGCCATGTACTTGTGTATCCACCACAAGACACACACATGCAACATATGGGAGTAGTAGTATATCACTACACATGAGTATCATGTAAAGTATGTGTGCCATATATTGCTGACATAGTCTGCTGATATCCTGTTTGTGTTCTCTTCCAGGGAGATGGTGTGTCAGCGTAATCCCGCCTACTCTGCAGCAGAAGATGAGGAGATACACCAGAGCCTGGTGTGGAAGTATGACATACTGTTTTCCCGCACCAGCCAGAATCAGCAGGAGAGGGCTGCACTGTGACAAGACCTTGTCCGTAGGGTAAATGACATTGGCACGCATAATAGGACATATGAGCAGGTACGACATCACTGCAGTGATTTAATCAGAAATGTCCATCAGCGTGCATCGGATATCCACAGGCAACAGGTTGCCACAGGAGGTGGGGTGGCCACACATCCCCCCCCTCACCAGACTGGAGGAACTACTCCTAAGTGTTGTGGCTCCAGCCCCGGAACAGCAACAGCAATACACCTGCATCATGATGGAGGCTGGATCCACACAGCAGCACGACATGGAGCGTGCAGGTAATATGCCATATGTGCGCTTCACTGTTCTGTACACTGTGAGTTTATGCATGTGTAAGGTGTGTCCGTGGTATGTAGCTGTCATCATAGTATGTAATTGTGCATGTGTGATACTGGCAATATCAGCAGCTGACGTGTGAAAGGCAACTGGTGTACTACTGCACTGTATCATATGCAGTATCAATGGCACAGTTGTGCCCACTGACATTAATCTCATCATTTCTGCAGGTCCCTCCGGGGTTACAGCAAGGCAGGCCATCCATGCTGGTGAGTGTGTTTAACAATACCTATAATAGTCCTGATAGTGCTAGTAACACTAGTGTAACTCAGTAGTGCTCTGTGTGTATACTGCAGGGTGTGCATGTGTGCATGTGTGCAGGTGTGCCTGTGCCCATGTGTGCATGTGTGCATGTGTGCAGGTGTGCCTGTGTCCACGTGTGCATGTGCATGTGTGCATGTGTGCCCGTGTCCACATGTGCACGTGTGCATGTGTGCATGTGTCCATGTGTCCACATGTCCACGTGTGCATGTGTGCCTGTGTCCATGTGTGCATGTGTGCATGCGTGCATGTGTGCATGTGTCCATGTGTGCATGTGTCCACGTGTGCATGTGTGCATGTGTGCATGTGTCCATGTGTGCATGTGTCCATGTGTGCATGTGTGCATGTGTCCATGTGTGCATGTGTGCATGTGTGCATAAGTGTGCATGTGCATGGTGCATCACTGGTAACAATGTGGAATGTGTGACTGTGTTTCTGTCTTCCTCCACAGGTTCTGGTGCTGCTCTAATTGTCCTGCAGCAGAGACCTGAATCTGGTGCCACAGGTACTGGTAATGATGATATCTAGTTTATCGTACGGAAGGTGTGTCCACAGTCTGCCATTGGTCAGCCAATTGCAGGACACTAGCTGTCAACCCCATCAATAAACAGTCATCCTGCCAGTACATCCTTTGTCACCGGCTGTCCCTAGGTGATGGACGGGATACAGTGGGCATTGACCAGGGTAATGTGGTACCTGTGGCACATGCTTTACACCAGCCAGCCATGGGCGACCATCTGTGATGGGTGAGACATATGACAGTTGCCCATGAGTTCTCGTGGGAGCATCCGATTGCCTCTGGCAGACATGCCCAAAGAGGTCTGTCAACCTCAGCTATGTTTCGGGCTGTCATGCAGGCACAGTCACGTATGGAAAGGTACACCAGACAGGGACTGAGGGAGCTGAGAGCATGTCACACAGCCATGACTGACAGTATGCATGACATCGCGGATGCTATCCGTAATTTCACCGATGTCATAGACAGACGTTGTGGGGACATATTACAGCAGTTCCACAACCAAATGTCCATGAGCCAGGGCAATGGTGGGCGTTTGCGGTGTTGACGTGGCCGTATGCCCACAACAGCAGCAGCTGGCAGTCGGCGCAGATGACAACAGGCCTGTGCATGCCCCTATAGTGCCAGCAGCAGCCCCAGAAATGCTGGGTCTGTGCTGTCATCGGAACGCCCCAGGAGACCACGTGCACGTGGCTCTGGACAGTCCCAACAGGGACCTGTGTCCAGTCAACACACTCCCACTTCTGATGACAGTACCCAGTCTGGCTTAGTACTGGATACGTTCCGTAGCACCCCTGCCAGGCACAGGTACTGTGTCTGTGCCCAGAGACACTGATCTGTATGACCTGCCAGGTGCAGTCTGTTGCTGTCCACAAACCCCTGTATATGGCAGCCATGAGGTGGAACTGTGTGCGTGCATACACACATGCGAAATGTTAACACCTAGAATGACCACATACACGCACACACTGCACCAACAGTGCCCCACCCTGTACTGCTGCCCCTCACCAACACACATACACACACATGTCAATTGGTGGTATCAGTGGCAGACTCAGGCATACCTAATTCACACTCTGTGCATATGATGACACTGTGCCACCTCTTGCAATCTCCAACATCATTGCGGGAACAGGTAAACATGTTGCTGATGCACAGGGTGACTACATAGAAGTGTATTAGTAGTATCATGTTGGTAACAGTACAGTGTGCTGATATGACTGTGTGTATATCCCAGCATGCCTGATGCAGTAACCATATGAGTGTCCTGAATTGTCATCTGCACCCATAGTATGTACCAAAGTGTAACAGCTGCACATAATTGCATGCCAGTGGTAAGGATGTCAACAGATAGCCGCATACATGGGTAGCACAGGGGGGAAGCTAACACAAGTAGTGATATGCAATGGTGGACATGTACAGTAATGGTGTCAAGTTGCCCACAACGACTATGCAATGTGGATGTTTGTGCATGTTGATATGTGTGCAGTACTAATGTAATCCAAATCACAATTAACTATGACATAATATCAGTTCTACCATGGGCATCTGCACTGTGTATTCCTGGGTACATGTTGATAGTGCCTACATATTTGCATTGTTACTTACTGTTAGTGTTACCCCTTCTTTGTTGTACAATGATTTACTTCCGGCACTGCTTACTGTAGCTTTGTTTGCATGCATGTTCGCTTGTGTTCCCTGGAACACTGCTTTTTCCTGCAATGCAGAGTTACAGTGCTTCTGTGGACTCCTAGTGACATCTGCATAGCGTCGTCATTATGTCAAGTTTACACATGACAGAACGTCACTGTCCATCCTGTTCGCATGTACATTGCCTGTGACACATTGCACATGTCTTACCTGGCATTTACCCATGTGTGCAGTCATATATGCCAGTGCTATGAAACAGTAACAGTACACCCACACATACACACCTTCAGTATGTTGTTCCCCATTGGCCCTATGTGTTGGTACCCACCATGGCAATCACACTACTAGGGTAGCATGTGCAAAGGTAACCTGTGAATAACCTCTATGGTCCAGTTGTGGTTTATGTGAGTCATGTGGCAATGTCACAGCTGCCACATATATGCAGTCAGCCATCACCCTTGGCCAGGAACGTACAACACATGCGTGGGATGCCACCACATAGCCAATCTGGGGACTGAGCTCTCTGAACCCAGTAATGCCATACCCTGTCAGGTGGCATGTCATATTACAGTGACTACAATACAAGTCAGACATTGACACGCACTGACAGCATGCTGAACACACTGGAGCATACGTGGGGACTCAGAATAGCATCCTCCCTGAGCATCACACACCTCCGCAGCTGGCACACAGGCATATGTTCCATTGGAATAGAGCACATGCCACACATGGCACACACATCCTGTGTGTCACACACTCACAGCCTGTAGGGCTACGCAACACACCTGTTACAGATGTGTCAGGTACCTGTCTTGGGTGCTGCACTGGGGTCCCGCGCAACAGGCTGTATCTGGTGAAGGTCACAGTGATATGCCTCAGGGGAACTATGGTCCACCACAGAACACATGCATACAGGTCAGTCAGAGGCATGGACACATATGACTCACTCATTGACCATGCCACTATGGCTCACCTGAGACATACCTCCCTGGACTACATGATAGGGAACATAGAATGGATCACTCAGCATGTGGCATGGGCCAGTATGAGCCTGATCTTGGTTGCCAACATACCCTCACCAGGTATGCTACCACTATATGTAGGAAGGGTGTTGTATGTCTACATTCTGCTCAGCCTCCAATGTCATTCATAGGGTATCTGCTGGCTGTCAACGTGTGCCTACATGCTAGGGAAGCCACAATGATGTGCAAGGGTCATCTTGCACATGACACCCATGGCCTGATGTATATTGGCGAAGCTCCTTGATACACACATACTGCCTTATGCTGCAGGACACGGATTACATAGCCACCTCCGCGGGTATCACACAGGTTAGGACACTAACAGTGCTGCTACACAACACCAGCAGTGTACACCGCAAGATGCATGCACTGGACACTGTCCTCAGCACGGTGAACTGCAACGTCTGTGCAGTACCAGAGTCCTGATTCATGGCTCACAGGTGTAACCCATCACTGTCAGGTTATGCCTCATACCATGCCTGTCGTCCCCTACACATGTAACACACATGGACAGGGGGGTGGTATCCCAAGGCACCACAGATACACACACCTCCAGGTTGTTGGCACAGCACAAAGCATCAGGGCATAATCATGTGCAGCTAACAGTGTGTCGGACTGCCATCTGGTTCATAGCCTGGCACACACAACCCTCCCATACACAGGAAAACCACCTATCCTCCAACAACACTGGCAATATGACAGTCTCAAGAACTGTCTTTATATGGCTGGACTGCATCCAGCCAAACATTGTGCATGATTATTACTGTAGCCACAACACACTAGTTGAAGGGTTCACAGCATGTGGTCACTGAATTGCAGTGGAATGACATGTTACCACTCCCACAACAGGTGGGAACATGCAGCACCTGTACATCGACTACATGTAGACTATATGGCCCAGACCAGATGTGTATCCCCTGCTGTAGGTATTTTACCATATGCACCCACACTGTATAGACACATACTGCGTGCGGCCCCTGCACAGTAAGACACAGTCATATTGGTATACATTGCAAATACCATTTATCCACTCGAGGCATGTGTCAGACATGGTAACTACTGCAGGTCACAGGTATTTATGTGTATGTGTCACACATACATCATGTGTGCAATGCCATTGCTGGTTTAGGCAATGGCATGCATTGTTATGCACAAAGACCCACACAAGGTCATAATGTGTGACACAACCACACGTGGCAGTTGTGGGTTACCAAAACATACCTATCTGTACTCTGACAATGGTAATAGACCCAGTAGCAGAGCGCACTATTGGCATTACTGGCCAACTAGCCCTGTTTGGCTGTGCTGATAGTGTGGTGACATCCCCTGTGTTTACTAAGGGAATATGTAGCATCTGGTGTATTGTAGTATTTGCCAAAAGGATTTGTTCTCTCACACATACCCTACTACCCCCACACACAAACACACACACACTTGCCATTTTCAGAATTCATACCCCTACCTAAGTCACGACACGTGAGAGAGACACATTAGCAAAGCGCACTATTCGGATTACCAGATGGTTCCTCTTCTCTGGCTGTACTTATAGGGTGCTGACATCATCAGTATTTTGAAAGGGTAATGTGCATCAGGTAGTGTGATTTCCTGATTGCCAGAACTAACATGTTTTTCATACAGAAATGCACACACACAAACTCCCCACATCCAAACACACACACACTTGCCACATGCAGGTTTCAAACCCCTACCTAAATATGTTATGGTACTTGAGAGTGACGCTGTAGCAGGTTGCGCTATTCTGATTACTGGCAGATTTCCCTTCTCCAGCTGTATGTATAGGGTGCTGTCATCATCACTGTTTGGAAAGGGTAATGTGCTTCATGTAGTGTGATCTCCTGATTTCAAAAAAGCACATGTTTTTCATACAGAATTGCACACACACAGAGTCTCCACATCCAAACACACACACATGCCATTTACAAGTTTCAAACTCCTACCTGACTATATTATGACACTCAGGAGAGACGCATTAGCAGAGTGCGCTATTCGAATTAATGGGAGGTTTCACTTCTCCTGCTGTACTTATAGGGTGCTGACATCATCCGTGCTGAGATAGGGGAATGTGCATCCTGTAGAGTGCTTTCACAGATGCCAAAAGGGACATCTCCCTCACACAGACTTGCACACACACTATCCCCCTCCACACACACTGAACATTTGCATGATTCAAACCCCTACCTAACTATGTTATGACACTCCAGATGGACGCATTAGCAGAGCACGCTATTCGCATTACTGGGAGGTTTCCCTTCTCCTGCTGTACTTAAGGGTGCTAACATCATCAGTGTTTAGAAAGGGGAATGTGCATCCTGTAGTGTGTTCTCCTAGTTGCCAAAAGGGATATTTATTTCATACAGTCTTGAACACACACTAACCCCCTCCACACACACTGAGCATTTACAGGATTCAAACCCCTACCTAACTACATTATGACACTCGAGACGGACGCATTAGCAGAGCGTGCTATTCGCATTACTGGGAGGTTTCCCTTCTCCTGCTGTACTTATAGGGTGCTGACATCATCAGTGTTTAGAAGGGAATCGCATCCCTGTGTTTTCCCAGTTGCCAAAAGGGACATTTCCCTCTCACAGCCTTTCACACACACAAACCCGACACACACACACTGAGCATTTGCAGGATTCAAACCCCTACCTAACTATATTATGACACTTGAGGGAGCGCATTGGCAGAGCGCTATCTGAATTACTGGGCATCTCTTCTGCACCTGCAGTATTTATAAGTGCTGACATCTTTATTTCTACAGAGGTATGTACATGTAGTACTACCTGTCAGGTGGGGATAGCATATATATGCATTTGCAGCCACCTCGTCAGGGTCAGATATGCACATCGCACTGGCAGGTTATGTTCTATACCATGCTTTGTGACCACAGAACCTGTAACACACAACACAACCAGTCCAGAACACCACACCCACATCCAGGACACATGTAGCTTCCTGGGAACAGTGCGGGATATGCAGGTGTTCATACACCATTCAGTTGTTAACATCAGGTACAGGCATATTGTGTGAGAACTACTCAGGCCTCTACCACTTTACCCTACAGCCACTACAATTTGTGGGTCCATGTGCTATGGCAGAACCACACCACAGCCACATGGGGGAATACATATTGCACCTGTCCATCTGCAACGTGGGTACTCACTGTTCCACACCAGAGGAAGACCACCATTTTTGATATCTGACCATACCCACCTTTCCCTGGACATCCATATCCCATTTCCACCCCCAGGCAAGATTGTCACTGCACACAAACTGTATTTAGCACAAACAGACTCTACACTTGTGAAGACTGGGGTGGACAACTTCAGAGGACCCATGCTGGGGGACTATACTGGCCACTCAGCATAATCCTTGACAATTGCATTCTATGAGCATGTGTACGGTTTGCTTTGATCATGCTATCCCACATATACCCATGACTGCTCCACAACAAGACACCTGTCAGGTGTACACCAGCCATATATGAGCCGTACAACAGACAGAGTGAGCTAATACATTGCAGAGCTGTAGCCCACAGAGGGAGGACATCTGTGAACAGTTCGCACGGCACTTCATTCACATAATCATTACAACACAGTGTTGACAGTGGAATTGTCCAGAGAATGCAGATAGGGCTCCCCTCAGTCTGTTATTGACGGACACTTACTGTCAGAGATCCTCAACAACCCTATTCCAGCACACACCGACAACATGGCTGTGGCTTAGCACATTCAATCCCTGGGACCTCCACGGGCCCTGCTTGACAGAGGCACAGCTCACTAGCCTCACATGTTGTTTTTGTCCCTTTTACAGGGCAAAAAACCTATTTTCCTATGCAGATTTTCCAAACACACCCCTTTTCCCGGCCTAGTGTCTTTTTACCAAAGGGTTAGATCCTTTTCCATATGTTAATTTTAAATCACAAATTTTTGGGTTTTGCCTACTGTTTATTTTTTTGGGCCCCGGGTTCCCTGTTTTTCCCAACGGGTACTTGGAAGGGGTGTTTGCCCTTTTATCCCTAAATTCACAGTTTTTTGTCTTTACTTTACTGGGGGTTTTCCCGGGTTTGGTTTTCCCGGCCTGTACAAAACAGATTGGGGGGGCCAATTTACATAGGCCAGGGTTTAAAGGTTCCCCCAGGGTTTCAATTGTTTTAAATTTGGACATTGCCATTTGGGTTTCCCTAGGCCCCTCTGAGCACACATTTTGTGGTTTGCCTTCAACAATTTACTAGTTTGGGTGTTTGCAGTTTGTTACTGGCCAAAATCTCTGTCTGACCCGGGGGTTTTCTTTCAAGGGGTTAGGGGGTTTTTGCAGACCCAGGGTTTCAAATTTTTCAAAAGACCTTACACTTGCCGTTGGGTTGGGGGTTAGTTTTTCTGTGGACAGTTTCCTGGGTTTATCCTTGAGGCTTTACATTTTCTATGGGAACAGTGTGTGGGGCCCTTTGTTTCCTTGAAAACCCTTTGGGATTGTTCGTTTTCTACTCCAGGCTTTTTTCCCTTTTGGGGTTGTGTTTCCCCCGGGGGCAATTGGGGGGAAAACCCCGCAAAACCCAAACCCCCTTTCTAATGCAAAACAGGGGGGGGGGCCTTACCTTTAACTGTTTGATGCAAAAATGTCCCCGGGATTCTGTTTTTCTTTTAAACCCCTTTGAAAATATATTTAAGGGTTGCTACCATCTCCCTTTATTTCACAGGATTCCCTTGTGGTTTTTAAATGCCCCCTTTGGGTTTTCCTTTTTCAAAGGGGTTAGGGGGGGTTCCCCTTTTGTTATACATCCCTTCGTTGGGTCCTATGTTTCATGGGGGGCCCGGCCTTTGGATCCACCCATTTGTTGTAAAGGTGACATGTTTTATTCCGGGGTTTTTGGCTGGTTTCAACCCCCAGGAATTTTAGCGGGCATATCCTTGGGGGTGGTTTGTTTCTAGAACACAGGCCCCTCTGTTAAATTTTTTCACTCCCGGGGGACTGTTTGGGTTTACAGTTTGGGGGGTTGGAAACCCCAGGGCTATTGTGGTCAATGGTTTCTCGAAACTGAAACCTTTCCTACTTGAAACTTTAGGTTTGGGTTATTGGTATATGGGTTTTTTAACCTAAGCCAATTTTGTACCCGGGTTTTTATTTGCCCCAAATTTTTTTTATTCCCTGTTGGTACCCCAGGGTTTAAACCTTTGGTTTTTTTGGGGGGGTTTTTTATCCATTTTTAACCGTTCTGGGTTGCCCCTTGGGGTTTTACTGCCCTTTCCCCGTTTTTTTAGGTGGGGTTTTTTGTTGGGTTTTTTTGTGTGGGGTTTATATTGTGGGCTGGTTTACCCCGATAAGTTTTACAGTCCCTTCCCTTTGGGCTAACCCGGGCATATAACCCATGGGGGCAACCACCGGGGGGTGCCACCAATTGCTTTTTTTCTAATGGGCCATTTGGGGAATTTCAGTTCTGTTGGTTGGTGAACCCCCTATACATGTATTTTAACTTTGGAAATTCCTAGTTTGTGGGTTTGCCCCAAAGGATTTCCGCTGGGGGTTTGGGACCCAATTTTTTCCCCCCCTTTAAAATTTTTTTCAATTGTCCCAAACCAAAGTTTAGGGGGGAGGGCTGCATTACCCTGTGTTTGGGCCTACAAGGGGACAATGCCTCTTTGCGTCTTACTGATTTTCTGGGCGCAAGTTTTCCCCCATTTTTGGGGGGTTTTGATAACCTTAGGGGAAACCTTGTTTGGGAAATGTTGGGTTGTAAAAGCCGGGACATTTCCCTTGGAAGGTAACAGTAAATTAAATTTCTTCCAATTCTTTTTTCCATGTTTTGGTTTGGGGGGCCCTAATACCCTTTGTCGGTTTCCCTTTGGGAAGATGTTGGGGCCCCCATCTGCATGTCCCAGAGGCCTTGATTTTTGGGTTTGGGGGGGGGTTTTCATGACCTTCGGTTTTTATTTGGGGAATGGGGGTTTGGTTTTTGGAATTACCGGTTTGGGTTCTGGGTCAATGGTTCCCCCCTTTTTTGTTTAGGTTTGGATTAACCCAGTGGCCTGGGAAATTTTGTTCTTCATGGTTAGGGTTTTCATACAGCACCCCCCTTGGGAAGTGTACAGATTGCTTTCACCACCTTTGCTTTGTTTCCCTTTTGGGTTTTTTGGGAATTTTTTTTGCCCTTGGTCTTGAGTGGAAAAAAGGGGGTTCTTGTACCTCCCTTTTTGGAAATTTTTTGTTGGGGTTGGAAAGGGCCCCCGGGTACTGATTGGGTTTCGTTTTGGGTTTTTGGGACCTTTTGGGTTATGTTTCCCTTTCCCCCTCCAGGGAATCCATTTCTTTTGTTTGGGGGGTACATTGCATTACACCCCTTTTGATTTTTGGGGGTGTTTTTGTGTTTGGGCAGGGCCGTCCAAAACTACCCTTTTTTGTCAGTTGGTGATGGGGGCAAGGGGGGTTTGCCAACAGCATATTACCCTTTTTATTTTTTCCTTTTTTGGTGGGGACCTTTATTTTTTTCATGGGGGGTTGGTTTGGTATCCAGCTTTGGTTTGGTTATGGGCTGGGGTTTTTGTTATTGTTTTTTCAAAAAAAAAAAAAAAAAAAAAAAAAAAAAAAAAAAAAAAAAAAAAAAAAAAAAAAAAAAAAAAAAAAAAAAAAAAAAAAAAAAAAAAAAAAAAAAAAAAGGGGGGGGGGGGGGGGGGGGGGGGGGGGGGGGGGGGGGGGGGGGGGGGGGGGGGGGGGGGGGGGGGGGGGGGGGGGGGGGGGGGGGGGGGGGGGGGGGGGGGGGGGGGGGGGGGGGGGGGGGGGGGGGGGGGGGGGGGGGTTTTTTTCCCCTTTGGGGGGCTTTTTTTTGGGTTTTTTTTTATTTTTTTGGAAAGCCCCCCTTGTTAATTTTTTTAAAAACATTTGGGGGGTTTTCCCCGTGGTGGGTTTTTTTTTTTTCCCCCATTTATTTTCTGGGCCCACCCCCTTTTTTTTGGGGCAAACCCCAGGGGGGGGGGGGGGGGGGGGGGGGGGGGGGGGGGGTGGGGGAGAGGGGGGCAAGAAGGGGGGAGGGGGGGGGTGGTGGGGGGAGGGGGGGGGGGGGGGGGGGGAAGGGGGGGGGGGGGGGGGGGGGGGGGGGGCCCCCCCCCCCCCCCCCCCCCCCCCCCCTCCCCCCCCCCCCCCCCCCCCCCCCCCCCCCCCCCACCCCCCCCCCCCCCCCCCCCCCCCCCCCCTTTTCGGGGTGGGGAAATTCAACCCCCCCTCCCCCCGGGGGGGTTTTTTTGTGTGTTGTTGTTATTTGTGATTGCATACTCCAAGCATTCCTGGCTGTGTTCATGGAATGCCTGTATAACATGTTCTGTGGTGTGTCCCATATTTTGCACTTGCACAGGGCCTTTCGTGGATTCAACATCAGTTTGGAGGGCTGAAACCCATGCTTTACACATGTTTTTCACTGTGGTATTCTGGCCAGGGACTGGGGTCGGGATGTGTATATCCAGTGTGATTATTCTATGGTCTGGTCTTACCAGTGAGGGATACACTTCTCATCATGCCATCCAGTACCCATGTTGCTCATTATCACATCCAGTATGCTTACCCCTCTTGTGGGAGTGGTATGTTGTTCCTGGGCATTTTGGTTTATGGATTCTGGGAACTTTTCTCCTACTGTGTCGGTGCTAGTATAATGCTCCCAGTGTGTGTCTGTGTATTTTCAGTCAAGCAATATAATGTGGTTTGAGGGGCTTGATATATTGATGTATTCCAACATAGGCCAGGTGCAGTTCCTGGTATTAGGACAGTAGTCTGCAGCAGGCTATATACTGGGAGGCGGTTTTAGCCATTGGTATTTGCCATGGCTAATCCATGCTGCTTCTTGTTGTGGTACCAACATGGGGGTGTGGTTATCCTTGACATTTATCGCTAGTCACCCTCCTTTTGTAGCTTGTTCCATGTTTTGCAGCTGTACAGCACAGTATGAGGTGTGACCTGGTAGTGTTAGGGTGCTGATGTGAGCCTTGACCCAGTTCTCTATTACAGGACTGGTATCTACAGTCTCCATACTGTGTGCGTTTACACTGCACACATCTTGCTGTTTAGACTTCTGGCATTGGGTATCATTACATATAGTTTCCTATCCCTTGTGGTACCTATGAAGGTGGGTTTGTGTTTTGAGACTTACCTATTCAGGGCATGCTGTGGGTACTGACAGCCTTTGCCAGTATCCATGGGGCATGGAATGATAGGTGCACACCACCCCTAGCAGGTGGTGCATCATGTCATGCTCCGCATGTCTTCCCAGCCTGAAACACATTGGCTCCCCTTTGACTAACTGCATTACTTCAGCCAGTTATTGCACTTGATCATCCCATCGTCATTTTGTGGCTTCATGCTTGGTGAGGGTGGATGTTAGTCAGGGTGCTCAGGTGTGCATATAGTACATGGTGTTACATTACTTAACACATGGCATTCATGCCTCAGGTGGTGCTGCAGGGCTGCCTCTGTCGGATGCACATATTTCACTTCCCTGTACATGTTTGTGAGCAGGTCATGTCATTTTAGGCATCCATGTTATTATTTGAGTGAGTCAGAGGGGATATGATTCCCAGAGTTCCTACTGAGCCAGTGTATGTGCTATGCGTTGCCTCTTTGCCAAGGCCAGGGCATACTGGGCATGCCTCCTTATGCCTACTGGGGCAGGCTCAGGTTGTTCCTCCTCCGAGTCACGCTCTGCCTGTGATGGCCTTGACAATGGTGGGGGGCTGTTTGGCCCAGCCCTATGCTGGTCCTGCTGCAGCTGTTTTCACAAGATCATATTATGTAGCATAGCACATACCATGACAATTTGGGTACATGTAGTTGGTGTGTACTGCAAGGCTCCACCAGATGTGTCCAGACACTGGAACCATGACTTGAGCAGCCCAAACACACGCTCTATTACATTACGTGTTTGTGCATGTGCCTCATTATGGCGTTCCTGTTCAGGTGTGTGTGCATTTCTGATTGGTGTCATCAGTCATGGCTCCAGTGCATAACCTGCATCCCCCACTAGGTGTCCGTGTGGGATGTCCCCATTGGCAAATGTCTGGTACAGCTGCGTCAAATGCCAGATGTGGGAATCGTGGTAACTCCCAGGGCAGCCAGCACACACATTCATTATTATGCCCTGGGCATCACACATGACCTGGCAGTTGATGGAGGGGAAGCCCTTGCAGTTAATGTAGGCCCTACCCCGCTCACTGGCTGGTGCTTTGATGCGTATGTGCGTGCAGTCTATTGCACCCAGTACCTCAGGGTATTCCGCTATTTGCTGGAAGAGACGCATATTGCTGGCCAATATCTCACGGGCATTGGGGAAATATACATGATCACCGACATGTGCTGACATGGCATCCAGGAACTGGTGCAGTACCCTGGAGGCTGATGCCTGTGATATCCCCATCATATCGCCAGTTGGTCTCTGGAAAGTACCTGTTGCTAGTATTCTTAGGCCAACACATACCTTGGTTTCCATTGGGATGGGTTCCCCTCTGTTGGTTCTGTGTGTGAGGCGTGGCCTGCACAGCTCAACAATTTGCTGCAGGAGCTCTCTGTCCACTCTATAGCTCTACTATCTCCAGCTCATGTAACCTGTGGTAGGTGACCCTGGGCCTGTACACTCTTCTCCGTCTCCTCACTGTGGGTTGTCTGGCACCATCTGCATTGTCACCACCCTCAGCAAGTCGCCTATGTCTCATTATGACAGCTATGGCAGCCCCTAACATTTCTGCTCTGAGTGAAGCTTTTCAGTTTTCACTTCTATTAGCTTACTCCTGTCTTGCAGTGTCTCTTAAGAGAAACATCCTGCACTACTGTTTGCAGAGTTTTAAGTGCTGGGCTGGGTTACTATTCTGCCTGTGTAATTGCCTGCTTCTAATTGTTTTCACCTGCTAGCTTCAGCAGTTATCCCTGCTAGCTTCCTATTAATTATGTTGCTTCCTTTTTCCTTTCTGTTTCCTCAGGGGGGAGCAACATGCATACCAGCAGAAACACGCTCACAGTGGCTTACATGCGCGCACATGTGCTTACACGGTTCAGAATCTACTTATTTGGGTTAAAATGCGCGCACACCCGCGCAAACACTGTTACACGTCTGCCAACAGCCTCCAACATGCTCAGTCTGCCCTACACGCGCGCACACCAGCGCAAATGGTGTTAAACATCTCCCAACACGCTCCCACATGCTCAATCTGCCTTACACGCGCGCACACTGCCCTACTCGCGCTTCATGGCGCGCACACGTGCGCATGCACGCCCAGCAAGAAACTTTGGTGTAAGTAACAGTGTACACCTTCCATTTCTTGACTTTCCCTGACTTATCTAGTTGCACACCTCTTTCCATGATCTGTGTCTGTCATCTGTCATGTTACACTGACCTCCAATGAACTGCATTTCTTTCTACCATTCCCCCCTGTGATGTCACCTATCTCCTACTCTATTCCTCCCCCTTATGTATCTCTTACTCTACTCAGACTGTGCTCATTTGCTATGTGACTGTGAGGTTCAGTATCCTAACTCTCATTTACATGAGATTGCCTACTAATGCTTAGTTACATGTCTTAGACTCAGCTTCCCCCCCTTAGCAACCACTACACGGTGGCCATGTTGTTTTTGGTCTGCTGGTCCCTGCATCATCATTCCATGTATTGCATGAAACCCACATTTGTGGGTTTATAATCTTCTTTTTTATGGTTTTATACAGCGGAGCCCGTTTGCGCGGGGCTGCGCTGGGTTTAAACATCGGCAATCGCCGAAAAAAAATTATATTTTTTATATTTTTGCATCGGGTTACCTTGCCAATGACCACATATTTGGCCATTGGCATGCTGCCTCAGACATATGCACCCTTTATTTGGATCTGACATGGCTCCGTTGTGGAATTTGCAGAAACATACTCAGTTGTCAACTGAGTACATTTCTGCAGCTAAAACGTCTCTTACACGGACTGGTTTCTGCTTCATGGATCGCTAATATACCTCATTTGCATACCTTTCAGCTGCAAGTGAGGTATTTAGCATGTCCACGCCCAGTCCGTGTAAGAGACGTTTTAGCTGGTCTCTTACACGGAGTTTAGGGCTGTTCCTGGATTGCAAGGCTTGCATGGAGCGTTACATGTCTCCTACACTCTGAGCAAGCCTTCATGGATCCTGCCCTTTGTTTTTCCTTTTTAAGTCTGTTATGGACAAATTCAGGCCAATTGCCTGAATATGTGTATCTCATGTGGATAGTTTATAAAACATCCACCCTTACATAGGGTTATTTTTCCCTTCCTAATTTTGCTAGATTTATTAGGTAGTGGTCAATTTTGTAGTTTTTTGTGTTTTTTTCATTCTAGATAAATTATAGGTTATTAAGGTTGTTAAAGCTAGTATTAGACAAGAGTTCTTAGATAATTAAAGTAGGTAATATTAGTAACCTTATTAAGCATCTTTTTAAATTGTGTCAAATTGTTAAAATCTATATCAGTGTGCCTTTTAGCTGTTTAGAGCAGATTTCTTACAGCCATAATTACTGTATGTGTGTGTGTGTGTGTGTGTGTGTGTGTGTGTGTGTGTGTGTGTGTGTGTGCGTGTGTGTAGTCTCTCCTTTTTTCTCATGGCTGGTGGTCAGGACTTCAAAAAGGCTCAGAGTCTGGGCACAAGCTGTCTATAAGGACCCACGCTCTCTCTGCATCTACTATTTAGGGGCTGCCAATTTGGATATTGTATGTCAGGCCTGCACTTCATTCAGAGCTAGAGCCTTACAGACAAGATGGGAGATATTGATTGTCAAAGGACTTCTTCCTCCACAGATAGGGTCTGCCACCCTTGCTTCTTCATTATCCTGCACTTCTCCAGAAACAAAGACAAAAGGTTGAGGAGAAGACAGATAGGGAGTAGGTCAAGGCATCCAGGCAGGGCAAGGCCAAGCAGAAAGCTAAAGAAAAAGATAGAGTGAACTCAGAGAAGTCCTGAAAACTCGACTTCTCTTTGTCTTCATAATCAGATCTGAAACTACCTAGACTCTCAAATCCAAATGTTTCTCAGCACTGAATGTCCCAGTTCTCACCACAACCAGATTAGAGTCTGTAGTTCTACAGGAAAACAGATATTCCCAACCACCATCTGTGACATTGTTATCCTGGTTTTAAGGAGTCTAACCAAACAGAATGTCAATGGAATGATGAGAAAATTTCTCAGAATGCAGATAGAGCATAGTGTACTCTTGATACCATCTTGTGGTAATGTAGCAAGTGCCAGTCTCTCTACCCCTCCTCTATTTTCTTGTCCATAACTGGTCTTCCCATTGTTGTTGGTAGCCTTGCACCACCTTTTCCAGAGTTGATAGTCCAGGTGACTTCAACACAGAGAGATACCCTACTTTTTTGGGGGTATGACCTGTATGGATCTGGAGAGTCATGAAGGCAATGTTTCAGTGTAGAGGCTCAAGGGGTAGGTTCAACCTCAAAATTTTCACAGCCATCTATCCCTCTTGGTGCTTTGGTGCTAGATAGCTTGGCACTCATGTCATCTTTGGGATCAAGGCCCATCGGTTCTGAGGTTTCCCCTCATGCCTAAGGAGCCTATGGAGCAGATGTATTCCTTGGCCTTTGAGACTTTCCACTGGGTCCTTTTTGAGACTGAGTGAAAATGTGATTTCTTCTAGTTCAATGCCATCTTAGCCCTAAATGGAGTAAGCTTCTGTTTCTCAGTGTTCTGTCAGACAGGGACAGTCAGTTCCACAGGTTTCTCAGGCAGTCTGGTTTATTAGCACCCAGTCTGATTCTGAACCCTCTGATTCCCCTCCCTCACCAGTTCATAGAAAATAGACATGCAAAAGGAAGCATACAGACTGTTCCCCAGAATCTGTCACTGAAGACTGATTTGGATGAATGTGAGGACTCCTCAAGATCATGCTATGTAGACATCACCTTTAGCAAAACTGTGGAATTAATGAAACAGAGAGTGGGATGGTCCAAAGTTAGTCCTTCTCCTGATGAGTCATTGTTCCTGGAAGCTTTTCGGTCTGGCTCAACTTCCTTCCTGAGTGGTGCCACCCATTAACCCATTCATTGATTTGATGGCTCAACAGGCATGGAAGAACCCTGACATGGTGCAGCCTATACATAAAAAGTCAGATTGGATTCTCTCCACCCCCATGGAAAGGAAGCACTGGAGCAAAGGCACTCCAGTAGATTTGATGGTTGTAGTGGCAGCCACAAATAAAGAACTGTCTGAAGAGAGTTCCTCAGTCCATCCCCCTCATAAGGAGTCTAGGACGATGGACCGATTTATGAAATGGATTTACTATTTACTGGCCTTTGCTCAAACTGTTCTGCATTATCTAGCTGATGTCACCAGGTTTCAGGGATAACTGGCAAAGGAAATATTCAAGTCTGTTTTGACTGTTCTTTCAGCAGATATCTAGAAGACAATGGACTCCCAACTGTCCACTACCCAATCTCCCCCAATGTGTCCAGGCATCTGCTGTTTAATGCAGCTGATGGTGCAGCTAGGGCTGCAGGCACTAACAGCTCCATTCAGTGTCATGCCTGGATGTGCCTTTGGGACTTGGCAGAAAGTTTCAAGGTGTCCTTCATCACTGCCCCCTTTGATGGGTCCACTCTTTTTGCACCTAAAGTAGAAGAGCAGCTCCTCAGGAGTTAACAAGATAGTAAGACACTCTCTGCAGTAGGCATCCACTTCATTCAACAGAGATACTACCTAGGAATCAGTGGGCTGGTAAGAGGATGTGATTCAGGATGCCACAGAGTCCTTATCAGGAAAAATCTGGAGATAGACCCTCTTGTGGCAGAGGAGGAGGAGACAGAAGTAATGGACATCATTCTAGAAGCAGAGGCAGACCACAGAACCAGGGCTTTTGCGGGCCCTTCTCCAAAAAGCTCTTTCAGTGTCCTTGAAGGGTTGCCTGACTGCTGCACTCTGGAGGGTGTTGAGGAATACTTATTTCTGCACCTACAGGCATGAAAAAACATAACAATAGGTTTATGAGTGCTAAACATAATCTCCAGAGGTTATGCTATACCATTTTCCCTTTCCACTATAAGAGGAAAGTTCCACCCAGTCAGCAGGAATTTGAAGCAGCAGAAGTTCCCAAGTTGCTAGAAAAAAGAGCCATCTAGCCAGTTACCATAGACTAGATAGAATCCAGAGTAGAAGACAGGAGATCTCAGACCCATTCTTGACCTAAACCATCTGAATCAGTATGTCAAGCAGACAAAGTGGTGGATGGTCACACTCCAGCCCATCTTGCCTCTGCTGAGGAAGGAAAATTGGATGTGTTCAAAAGATCTCAAGGACACATGCTATCATATGAAGATAGCAAGGCATTTTTATTTATTTATTTTTATTTTATTTTACGTTTATTTACCGGGATAGTCCAACTGGACTCAGGTTCATTTACAGTGGAGGCCCAGGGAGAAAAGCTTCACAGTAAGTAAGATATAATTGGACACATGATACTAATACAAGATATATAAAAAAATAAAAGAACATTAATACAGGATCAAATAACTTGGTTAAACATAAAGTGATATAAAATTTGAAATCAGCAGAAAAGATTTGAGGAGATTTCTCTGTTTCTGGCCAGGAGCCAATCATTATCAGTTCGGACCTCTGCCCTTTGTGCTTACCACAGCCCCCTGGATGTTCGGCAAAGTTTTGGCAGTGGTAGCAGCACATTGTGCCTACTAGAGATCCAAGTTTTCCCATATCTAGATGACTGGTTCCTCAATGCTACAACCAATGATCTCTTATTGCACCACCAAGACCTTTTGCTCCAACTGATACAAAATCTAGGCATCACAGCCAACATTTTGAAAAGCCAGCTTCAGACACCACCTGGACACAGCCCTACTGACTGCCCATCCTCCAATGACAATTCTTTCAATATGTCTAACTGCAGCTCCAGTTTTTCACCACCCCTGTCCACCAGCAAGGCTGATCCTTTGTCTGTTGGGTCTTATACAGCCACAATTCTCATGGACTCATTCACCAGAATCTATATGAAGGCTCTGCAGTGGACTTTAGTGGTACAATAATCCCAAAGGGTCTATCCACTCCATCCCAAGTTAAGACTTACTCAGATTTGCAGGCAACACATATCTTAGTGGATAATGTCTCCTTCAGTAGTACTAGTCAGATGAATATTCTGAACGAATCTCCCATTGGCAGTAGTGACAATGGATGCTCCCCTTCTAGGGTGGGGGGGGTTGAAGGGAAGACTATCTGGGGTACATGGCCACATATAGAGATCAATCTTCACATCAGTGTTCTGGAGATGAGAGTGGTCCTTCTTGTATTGCCTAAGGGTCATTCCTCTCTCCAGAGGTGTGATTCAGGTATGGGCAGACAATATGTCAGTAGTCTGCTACATCAACAAACAGGGAGGAAACCATTTGTTCCCCTTATGTCATGAGGCTACGAGAGCCTTGCAGTGGACAATGTATTCACACTGCTTTCTAATAGCAGTGTATATCCTGGGGTCATCCAGTGTTCTAACGGATACTCTGAGCAGATCTATCCTAATGTCTCATAGCTCATGACTGGTCACTCACTCCAGCAGTGACAAACTTGATCTTCGGTTGCTGGGATTAGCCTTGCTGCAATCTCTTTGTGACCAATCTAAACCACAAGTGCAGCAGTTACTTTGCCCTGATCCTTCTGTGGGTACTGTCACTGTGGGCCACAACTGGCCCCCAAGTCACCTATATGCTTTTTCCCAATTGCCTCTAATGAACTAGTTTATACAGAAAAGAAGAATGTGGAAGGCCAAGTTGATCTTCATTGTCCCTTCCTTGCCTCTGCAGACTTGTTTTCCATTCCTGTGGTGTCTTTTAGTTCATCTTCCATGGAAACTAGATCAGTGCGGACTACCTCCCTCAGACCAGAAAGCTGTGAAATTAACCTCTTAGTTCCTCCACTTCTAACTTTAGCGAGAGATGCCAGGATTTCTCTGTCAGTGGTTCAGAATTTATCAGCATCTTAAAAACATGCCACTGCCAAAAGGTATTGCAATACATGGAAAAAAAAGTTTTCAGCTCCTGTTCCCTTGATATTAGAGTTCCTTTCAGAACTTTTTATCAGCAGGTCTAGTTAATCACCTATCAGAGTTCAGTTAGCAGGCATTACTAGTTTATATAGGTCAGAGTAACTCTTCTGTGGCCTCTCTGAAGATTTCTAAAGCTTTCTTAAGGGGAAAATTTCTACTTCATTCCCCCAATCAGAGATCCAGCTCCTCTAGGGACTTTACTGTCATGCTACAAGCATTGCCTCAACCTCCATTTGAATCAGCAAAATCAGTGGATTTAAAACTCATATCTTGGAAAACAGTGTTGCTGGTAGCTGTTACTTCAGCTAACCACATATCAGAGATGCAGGCACTATCCTGCAAACCTCTGTATTTGGTGTTTCGTAAGGACAGGGTATTGCTGAGAACTAAAGCATCCTTATTTCTCAATGTGGCATCCTAAACAAAACTAAATTAGGCAATAAATTTGTCATTTTTTTCTACGATTCTCTAATAAAGGCACATACATTTTTCATATGCTAGACGTCCATAACCAGATGAGGTTTTATCCTCATAGAACTAAGCCTTTCAGAAAGTCTGCCCAACTATTTGTGGCATCCTCAAAACAAAAACTAGGCAAGACTGTGATTAAGGTTACTCTCTCCAGATGGTTATCTGATTATATTACATGTGTGCATAATAAAAAGGTTCTGGCCTTAAAAATCTAAGCCTAAGCGTCATTCCACAAGGGCAGTGGTCACTTCTACAGCCTGTGCCAGTAGACTTCCTATTGATGATATCTGTACAACTACTACTTGGTCGACATTTCACATATTTGTTTCACATTATAAGTTGGATGAACAACCCTGGTCTTGCTCATCCTTTGGCCCCACCATTCTCAGGAACGTCCTTTCTTGATGCCACCTGGGACTATATGTTTTTGAATCTATCCCACAGTTGAATTGGATGAAGATTGACAACATGGGATATGAAAGTTATGTACTTAACATAATAATATATCCATGTTGACTGATTTTCATCCAGTTCAAAATCCCTTCCACCTGCTCCTACCAAATTGTCACAAATAAGACTCTGAGGACTGGTTGACATTGACATTTGCTGTCAGTAGGCTGTCATTACTGCCTGTGTCATTTAACCATGTCATCTCTTCCTTCATACTTATAGAATGGACCAGCATGGGAGTTATTTCATTAGCAAATAATTACATTGTTGTGCTTTGGAATATTATTTTATCGGTGGCAAACTCAATCTGATGTAATAAGGAGGAGACCAGATAATTGTAGGTAGAGCAGTGATCTATGCCATAGAACCAAATAGCTTCAAATTTGGTGTTGAGGTCAGATCCTGTCAAATTTGACAATCCACAGCTGAACCAGACAAAAATCAGATGACTTGGATCTATCATTATGGTAAGTACATAAATTTCATTTGTAGCAGAAGTAAACCACTAGACTCCTGGATTACCCTCAGATCCAACATCTTGTATAGTTCCTTTCTGTGTGTGCTTAATTCCCTTCAGCATACTGTAAGGGGGCAGTTTGATGAGCCACTGAGGCCGTCTATATACATGGTGCTTCATCAAGTGGATGCACCCTGGCATACCAGTAAAGAAGTTCCGGAACTCCTGTAGAACTAGTACTGCATCATCTGAATCTGGGTAGGAGAGAGCTGCACACCTCCCTCTTGTCTCCCTTCATAATACTCTGTTTCCATTTTTTCCCTTTCTTTTCTGTCTCCCCCATTTCTATTGTTTCCCTCATTTGATTCATGCCTTGCACTTCATCACATTTCCATGCCCAGTAATTGTACATCCAATAAATGCTTTTGTTCTTTGTGTATTATTTTCAAAATACAGATGTCATACTGTATGATGTTTTGACAGTGTATAGGTACTTTGCTTACCAATTTACTGACTGAATTCTTGTATCACATCAGTTTATGATTATATTATGTTACATATTATTCTAATTTAATATCTCTCTGCTTCCTTTTACATTACTGCTGTTGCATTGATATTGATTGTTTATTGTTTTTTTGGTACTATTTTTGCAGTGCTGAGGCTCACAGTAGTCTAGGCAGAGCAGTGCTCTACCTTGGTTAACAAACTTTAAATTAATAACTTAATATTTCTAAGCTGAGTACTCCACATACTACAGTGCCTTTCAGAGGTGCTACAGACAACACTAATCCGATCATATTAAAAGAGAAAAATACCCATCTTTGAAACAAGAAATCAGATAAAATCTTGTGACTCATCTCAGCCCCCAACTTTCGCCTTCCATGCCCAATGTCTACAGATGTCAGAAGTACTAAACAGATCAGTCAGTGGAGCTGTGCTTATTGGTTGTGGACAGAATGGGGGTGCCAAAATAGCATAAGAAGTTTTGACCTCCATTATACATTTTTATGTCATATTATCCCTTTTTTGCTGTATGGACTTTCAATCATCTCACATACTTGCTATGAATAATTGGATCTCTTTACTCAGTTAATTCTCATACCTTGTCACAGCTGATTCATTTCCACAGAACCAAATAAAACTCTTGAACATCCTCAGAATGCTTAACAATAACAATATTAGCAATCTTAGGTCTTTTCTTAGAAATGGCATTGCTCACCCACCACCCCACATATAACTATTTCTGGGTAAACATTTGACATGTCTAGACCTGCTGGAATGAGGCTGAATGATCAAAACAATGTATAATTAAAAATAAATAAATGTCCTTACATATATTGAGCCCTATGTGCCCTTTCTTAGAATATTCCCTATTCTTTTCTCTGAGGTGGGGTGATCTCAGAGTTAGTATATATACCAGTTTAGAGGGTGCAGGCCCATGCAAAAAGAAGTTATAAAAGAAGAGAGATTTTCTAAATTCACTCTTCTTCTGTGTTTTCGGTATTTTTTTCGACTTTTCGGCACTCGACATTGCAAGTGCCCACATTTCGATAGTGAGCCCAATTTCTAGAAGTTATTATTTATTTATTTAATTATTTGTTAAAGTGGGTAATTGGACTAATAGATGCAGCTTTTTCCATTTATTCGACAAGCCACAAGTGCAACAGTAAGAATTACATGCATGGAAAATTTACAATAGTTACTAAGCATTATGTTTTGTCAGGCAGGAAGAAATCAGAATGCCTGAAGGAATCCCACATGGATATAGGCAGAACATGCAAACACACACAGTTGTTCAGATTTCTATAATATAACTCCCCCTTACACAAATAAAACCCCTTCCCAATCCACTCCAGTGATTTTCAAGCAGTAAATTTCTGCTTGCCCCCTATTTTTTATAGAAATCTTAAATTGTGATATATCTGCAGTAAATTTATAAGTCAGGCTGTTTCTAGTACTATTTATTTGATTTAGTCAAGTGAATAACTTTTTATCCACCTCTGTCCCCCACCACCCAACACACACACAAACACACACACACACGCAGGCACGCACACACATGCACACACACACACACATAGGCACACACACACACACACACACACACACACACACACACACACACACACACACACACACACACACACACACACACACACACACACACACACACACACACACACACACACACACACACACACACACACACACACACACACATCTTGTGTTTCACTTTCTCTGGGATTATTTTGCTTCTGTCTGTGACTGCACCGAGCACTTCTCTGCCATACTATTTAATTGATAGCATTCTGTCCGCACGTCTTGGTGATCATCCTTTATATCACATCACAGTATCTGGTCCTTTTTTATTTTTTATAATGTTTGTTTTGCTAATGCCTGAGACTGACTATTCCACAGTTATTTCTTGCTATAATATTCATTAGCAAACAGTCATAAGCCCTGTGTAAGCAAGAGAATCAAAAGCAAACAGCACCTCTCGATAGTCTCCAAATTAAACATGGTCTTACTGCTTTGGAAAATAATCAAATGAGCAGTACACAAAAACAGTTTGGGTTTGAAAACTCAGTTGGACACTTAGCAGCAGCCACTGACAACTATGGTAGTGTGAGCCATACAAGACGTTATTAACAATACTGGACTAGCCACTAATGCAGTGCAGTGCATGACAGAAAATGTCCATTCCACTAACATGATTTGCAACTCCGAAGCAACAAGATTACCAGTAGGAAAATGCCTTCCACTTTGCTGTAGTCTATCAAGCAAATCTGTAGACCATATGAGGCATAATGATTTTATCATAGCCTAGTATGGAGCCCTATTGGGACAAATAGGTCCAATTTGCCTAAGGCCGGCCCCCTTGTTTGTTCTACAGTGTGGTTTTCTGTTTACTGGAAAGCTTCAAAAATCATGTATGATAAGGGTGATTCAGGAAATTATGTGAAGGGATAAATTAAGTCTACAAATAGGTGCATTACATGTAGGAATAAACCAGACCTGAAAATAAGGACACCCCTCAAAAATAGGGACAGCTGAGAGGCCTGAATGAAACTGAATACAAACAGTACGGTAGTCATGCAGAAAATGGGGAAATCAGTAAAACATTTAAAAATGAGATAGAGAGACAAACAGCAGTATCATGGTAGAGTGGTTGAGGAGAAGGTTTAAGTCTGAATGAGGAGGTCCAAACTTGAATCAGAAGTGCTGCACCCAACTAGCACAAAGTGTCAGGGGTAATTTGTGATAGAAGAATGTCAAATAAGTTAAGTTGCACATAAAACAATGGAACAACCAGTGCTTCCCTATGGCACAGAAAGTGGGTAGTGAAGGTGTAACAGTTGGGGAAGCTTGAAGTGATAGAGATGAAGTACCTGAGATGGATAGTGAGGTGCACACTGTAGGAAAGACAAAGAATTTATGGCATCAGAGCAAGAGCCAAAGTAGCCACAGATGTCCATCATTCCCACTGCTGTAGTAGCCTTTAGGCTATTTGAGTTGTTTCCTACCTAGTAAATAATTGTCCAGCTTCAAAAAGCTGTTACTCCTTCCTACACCTTTATTAATCAAGACATCCTTGCTGCTGTTGTAGATTCAGTCTATGGCTTAGCCAACAGTTGATGTAGCTTTCTCTGTTGTAGTTATTTTGGCCATCTCAAACCAGGGATCAATCACATCCTCTCTGGCTCTTCACTATCTGATACAGGAATGGGAGAACCATCTTCTCTAGGTCTGGGAGAAACTCTGGGTGATCCTTCTTGGAATAACTGGAGAAAGAGACAATTAGACCATGCAGACACCTCTCCTTCAAGTCAGTCATCTTCCACAGGAACTCCTGATAAGAAAAAATAAAACGTAAATGTTCAGCTAAAGAAGTAATTACAGTTAAAAGATGCATTTCTTACCTTCACAAGGCAGGCTTTGCAGGCGATGAATCCCAGTACACAGGAACCATTACTGGAGGGCATCTCGTTTAAAGTGATTCCAAAGGAAACAATGTCTGATGATTCTGACTTTGACAGAGATAGGGCTTATTCTCCTACAGATTCCCAAGCCTAGTTCTCTGATTGTGGAGGAAGCCCAAAACTGGAATTTCCTTTAGTCAAGCCATAGCCAGGATAAATTAAATTTTTAATGGAAACAAATAAATGTCCCCTCTGAAATGAAGAGACGCTATGATATGTTACAAATAGACATACTTCATTCCTCTCCCATCCCTCCTATCTGCCAGCTTTGGAGGATATGTTGAATGCCAACTGTAATCTTCCCAATTCCCAGCTGTCAGTCCCTAAGAAGCAGATAATTTGTATAAGGTATAAGGTTTCTCAGGCTAATAAATTTATTTTCTCTTACCTTAGATCTGATTTAGCAGCAATTTCAACTGTCTTATGCTGGCATCATGTAGGCCCTTACCACAAACCCTTCTGCTGATGGCAATGAAGACAAGCTGTTGGACTGCATAGGTAAGAGAATGTTTTCTTCTTCCACTTTAGCCTTCAGAATTATGAATTGCCAGGCATGTATGTAGAAGTTTGTGCCTTATCATATAGACAGTCTGAGGGAATTAGCTACCACTCTTTCTAAAAAAGAAAGTTCATTTTTGAATCAAACTGTTTCTGTCCTGTCCCACATATCCAAACATGCTTTGAAGAGTGTGTGATTGTGCAGATACTGTGTCTATGACCACTGCTACTGCTACAGTATTGATGAGATACATTTGGATATGTAACCAAAAGTTTGCTGATAATGTAAATCTGAAATTTTAGATTCTGCTTTAGATAAGGAGGTAGTCTTTGATTCTTCGATTACCCAGGTTCTCAAACAGTACTATGAAAGGTTTCAACTAAGAAAAAACAGAAAAATGTCCAGAAATGCTTGAAAACAAATGCTAGGGAATCACCACAAGCAAAGCAGACTAAAACAATCAGATGACACTTTAATTTGTGTCAATTTTAATTTTAAAGTTTAATTTAATGTTTTGCTTGGGATGATTCCCAAGCATTTGATTTCAAGCATTTCTGGACATTTTCCTGTTTTTTCTTAGTTGAAGCCTGATACACTACTTTTTTTTGGCTATTCTAAGTTGAGAACACTGTGGAATCTATGGATGAATTACCTTCCATACTCACACCCTTTAAATGTGAAGATATGTTTAGACTTCAGTTGGAAGTCGCTATCTTAAAGGGTGAGGTAACTAGATTGATTGAACTGCTTTCACGGCATGGTACAGGTGGTGAGCATAGCCCTTGGCCTTGTTCCAATTACCAAACAGGAGTGATGTTTCTGAGGATATTCCTAGCGCACAACGAAATGTACGTACCTCTAGTGGCTCTGGACATACTTCTGCCTCTCATCGGATTGCCATTAACAGCAACAACATGAAGAGTTCTGAAAAAGAACTTATTTTCGATTTTTCTTTGTATGACAATTCGGAGGAGGAGTTTGTTTCCAGAGGAGCCAAGCCTTAAAAGAAAATAGTATGGACCTATTCAACCGTTGTTAATAACAAAGGTACTGCCACTTCTTTATTCAATACTGACACTAATATTCCAAAAATGAATGACAGCAATTAAAAATGTAATGTTTTACTCAATACTAATTTCGATTTTGGTAAGCAGGAAGTTATTGATAATGCTGCTGACCATGATTTTCATTCTAACCGCAGTAATGACAAAGGAATATTAAAAGACTTGATATACAAGCTTGGCAAGAAGCTTGGTATGATTAAAGGTGTTCAACTGGATAATGCAAATTTTAAAAAAATGTTTAGAGTTGAAAATAATTCCAGTAGGCTTATGTTTTTTAAAGCCCCTATGGGCATTGAGTTAACCGAAAATGTGAGATGAGAATTTGAGTCTCTATTTAATAACTTTGGCTTTGAATATATAAAAATGATTATCAAATGCAATGATGAGAAATTATATTGAATGCTTGTTGAAACTAAAGAATTAAATGTTGCTATTAGGAATGACTGAATATTTTCTCAATGGAAAACATATAACAAGCAGTTAGACAACACTGAACATAAATCAGAGAAAATATATAAAAGGAAAAGTAGGAAAATTGAACGTGATTTAGAACAATTTAGGTTAAGTAAAGTATATCTATGGAAAGCTATTAAGAGAGTAAGTGAAGACAGTATAGGAAACAGACAAGGTAAAGGAGCAGGTAGGGGATGGAACAACAAATGGTATTATGATAAAGAAAATTTCCACAGGGATTTGGATCAGTACTCTCAGCCATCGTGGAAAGGGAATTGGTACAAGGACAAGGGGCAAAGGAATTACACACATTATCCCACAAACAGACCAATATATTGAATGAAACAAAGTTAGCACATATTAATGTTACTGAGACAATTCTAGATAATGTAGTGATTGGTAGTAATGGTAAATTTAACATGTACAACTACACAAGTTTTAAAATAGAAAAAGAACACATTAAACTATTTTCGAGGGGTATGAAGTTTATTCCTATGTCCAAGTTTGATATAGTGGATACACTAACAGAGATTAAGTTATTTATTAGGAAATTAAATTTGGCTATTTTTTTAAGAACAAAAGTATCCCAGTATTACCCAATAAGCTCATGAAAAAAAGCACATTCATACCACCTACACATCCTAGTATTGCTACATATGAGAAGGTGGTATCTAAATACGTATACAACCTTATGCGGAATACCTCCAACAGTAAAATTATAAACAACTTAACTGGAGGGGAAATGGAGGTATTAAAACAGCTTAGACTGGACAGTAACACTAGGATTATGAAACCAGATAAGGGTGGGAGGATTGTGATTTACAATACCTATGAGTATATTAATAAGATGTATGACATTTTACAACAGTCAGGCAATTATCAGAATGTGTCTCTTAATGAAATTCATATTGCCTGCTGACGAATTGACATGTACCTTGAAGAATATCTACTCGACGATAGGTTAACTCAGGATGAGTACAATTATATGAGGGTAGAATTTCCAAAATTGGCTACTATAGTGGGTATACCAAAGATATATAAGAATCTTAATCCTCCCTTTAGACCTATTATTTCAGGAAGTCAGTATAAAACTTTCATGATCGGTTCAGCAATAGATAAATGGTTAAAACATATATATGAAGCTGTACCCCATGTACTTAAGGATTCATGGGATTTATTAGGCCGATTAAAAATGGAATTATGGAAAGAAGATCTGGCCTTTATAACCATTGATGTTGTGGACCTTTTTTCATGTATTCCTAGAGTTGAAGGTTTAGACAGCTTCCATAATAGTATTTCGAAATATGCTAGGTTAACAGAAGATCGCATTGACCTTATAGTGGATTGTATGTCTATAGTGTTGGATAAAAATTTTATATACTATGAGGGTGAGTACTACAAACAAACTAGGGGAGTAGCCATGGGGGCATCTTGTGCCCCAATATATGCCAATCTTGTTATGATTGATTGGGAAGAATGTCACCTATTTAACAGCGATTATTTCAGGTTTATTAGGTTATATACGAGATTTTTGGATGACATATTTATTTTGTGGGATGGCCTCCTAGAGAATGTAGAACCATTCATCATGTATCTTAATGGCACAAGCTCCTACCTGAATTTTACCTACAGTATTAAGATGGAGGGCATATCATACCTGGATACATTTATATCCAATACTTCTACAGGCTTTACATCAAAAATTTTTAGAAAGGAAACTTTTAGTAACAGCTATTTAGAATATGAATGTAACCATCCTAAAAAGTTAAAACGTAACATCTTTAAGGGACAATGTATTCGAGCAGCTAGGATGACTTCCTGCTACACAGATATGGTCCAGGAAATCGATTACATGAGTAATTAATTTGTAGAGAGAGGCTACCCCAAAGGTTTAATATAAGATGTAGCTCATTATGTTATCAGTGAGTGGGGCAACAAATATAAACCTTTAGTGGGGATAGGAATACCTTCTGTAGACATTAATGCAAATGAAAGTAGTGTGCGCCAATATAATAGAGCTTGTATAGTAAAATATGGTCCTCTTGCAGACAAGGTGAAGAAACTGATATCGGATAATTGGAATATATTCAAGGCTGATGATGATATATCTCAAATTATTGATGATACACCGAAATTTGTCTACAAGATGGATAGAAATATTAAGAACAATTTGGAGGTATGTAATACACATTTAAGAAAATCTAATATGAATGGACACACACGAAAGTGTGGAGGATGTAATCATTTTAGTTATATTTTGGACATAGTATTATTCTGGAAAATGTTAACAGGATGAAAATTATTTTTAAAAATGGTAATTGTAACACTAAACATATTATATATTTAGCAAAATGTATGGGGTGCCCTGAGTTATATGTGGGAAAAAACGATAGAATGCTTAAAAATAGAATATATGATCATTTGTACTGTATAAGTCGAAAAGATTCCAACAGCGCCTTATACAGACATATTGCAAATAAAGGTGACCATCATCATTTTAAGTTTGCTATATTAGATCGGGCATTCAATAATCCTAGGGGTGGGAATATCAAGACATTGTTAGGTGAACAAGAAGTGAAATGGCAATTGCTCTTAGATGTTACTAGATACATAGGTTTGAATGACAGTGTACCTATCAAGCCAGTTTTATTAGCTAAATTATAGAGCCTCTTGTCCTTATATATTTTTCACATGCACATATAAATACATTTTTATAAAAATGTTTTTTATTAGTTTTTATAAATAATAGATATATTGAAAGGTTGAAGTTTTTATTTTTATGATGTAGTATTTGGTAATATGATATATAGTATTACTTTAAATTTTATATATGTAATTGTTGCTTGCTGATTGGCTCTGAATTTTTGGCGCCAAACTTACAACATATAAAATGTATTAGTGACATTTATTCAGTATTCTGATGAACAAACAAACTACTATAGAATCCACCGACTAAAGAATGAAGGTTTCCTTAAGCAATAATTATACTGCTGCTTCTATAACAAGATAGATTTATTGTTTAAATGCACAGATATTCCACAAAAAAAAAAAATTAGAATATAGATGGTTATGGTTTCATTTGTTTTCATCAGACTTCACACAGACCAGATGTTACTGTTTTTACTTTAGTTAAATAAAAAAAAAAAAAAAAAACGCGCTTAACCATCTGATATAATTCTCTGTTCTGCTTAAGGAAACCTTCATTCTTTAGTCGGAGTATTCTGATGAAGTCAACATTATGGTTGATGAAAGCGCTTAATCTATTATTTGAATTAAAGTGTCATCTGATTGTTTTAGTCTGTTTTGCTTGTGGTGATTCCCTAGCGTTTGTTTTCAAGCATTTCTGGACATTTTCCTGTTTTTTCTTAGTACTATGAAAGGAGAAACTGATTCAGGGAGTTTTTAAGATTTTTCTTGTACCATATTACAAATCTTATAGGCCTCCCTATAATAGACAGAAAAAGCCAAATAAGCAAAACCAGTCTTTTTCTGGCAAACAAGGTGCTAAAACGTGATGGTTAGAGAGAAATAATAAGAAGCGAGGGTCATTTCAGAAAACAGGAGAAACCAACAGTACAGAATGACTAGGACAGCATTCTTTCCCCCTTCCCTCTCCTCTGGCCAATATCAGTGCAAAATCATCCCACACACTGGTCATGAACAACCCTCTTTAGCGCAGGACTGTTTCAGATTCTTGGGTGGTAAAAGTGGAACAAGTGGGTTACTGATGGCACTGGATAAAAAAGTCTTCTTTCAGGGCACTTCCTTCTCAACTGTTGAGCCAGACAGAATTTTTCCTTAGGTATTTCAGTCATTACACAGCAAAGGTCTCATGACACCAGTGCCCATAAGTCAAACATACAAAGGCTTTCTATTCCAAAATGCTTCTAGTACCAAAGAAAAGGGCCTCTTGGAGACCAGTAGTAGATCTTTCATTTCTAAATCTGTATGTGAAAGTATCAACATTCAGAATGTGACTGTACAGAACTTATTACCATTCATTCCACCCACGAGTTAGTTGGTAACACTAAATTTAAAAGATGATTACTACTACATTACCATAACCACAGGCTTCAGGAAATTTCTAAGGTTATATATTTCTGGGTCAAATAATTAGTTCTTTGCATTAGCCTTTGGATTATCTACAGTTTCAAGAGTGTACGTAAAATGCCTATCTCAAGTCATAGCTTATTGCAGACTAAATGACATTCATGTTTGAGATTATTTAGATGACTTGCTTATTTTTCAATGGCTTTATCCAGATGTCAAGAATCATTAACTTGGGTTATGTCTCTTTTGACCAATATGAGCTTCCACATAGTGGCTTTTAATAGAGAGAAGTGGTGACAGTTGATAGAACACTCTTATTTATCTATATCTATCTTTCTATCTATCTATAGATATATGAGTGTAGTGCATTTTGTTATGTGCTCTGTTGGTTGACAGCAAAAAGTAGAGGGTTGTGTGCTTAAACACCCAGTTTATCAAGTGGATGTTTTATCAGTTGTGTGCTTTGTCGAAAGATAAGTGAAACATATAGTTAGGGTTCCATGTGTATATATGTAAGTGTGTGTGTGTGTGTGTGTGTGTGTGTGTGTGTGTGTGTGTGTGTGTGTGTGTGTGTGTGTGTGTGTGTGTGTGAGTAAATGTTTGTAGTTTAGTGTTACAGAAGGGAATAGATTTAGTGTATAGGTGATCGTGTGTGTTTTAGGGTGAGGGTAAGGGTTAGGTAAAGGGATAGTTTTACTGGTGTATGTATGTATGTATGTATGGGTTGGTGCCTGTGTGTGTATGAGATTGTCTTGTTTTTTGACATTATTGCAGCAATGTTTTTTTTTAAGTTAAGCTGAATGATTAGGATTAGGGTTTGTGTTCAGCCTCCACCAAGGCTCAATGAAAGCTCCATCGAATACTCTGTCCCCATCCCCCATGACTGCCACACCCATCTTTCCTAAATGGCATAGTGAAGTGCATGAGCTGGTAATTGAATCTGAGTCCCCTATGTCATGGTCAAGATTTATCCTTCTATATAACTAGTGCAGACTTCACACTATAACTTTAAAATGTCAGAATTCACAGCTTGTCAGTTTCTGACCTAAATTTGATCCTATTTGTGTAGGCCAATAATTTTATTTTGCAGATTTTTCCATACAGGATGCTTGAATTCTTAGCTTTAGTCAGAAAAAAAACTTCTGTTTAGCACAATTGATATTGAAGGTCATATCACATAGAACGAAAGTAGTTATCATACCTCTCAATCTCTTAGAGCAAGAAGTCTGGACAAAGCTATAAATAAAAGTAGGACAAAGGCTCAAAAATAGGGACAGATTATAAATATTGCTCTTACAAGCTTAAAAATTTGATAGAATAGCAGGTTTTGCATTAGCATTAATTTTCTGAAGGGTATGAAGTCTGAAACTCAGTTGTCTGTCATTATTTTCTAATTTCAGTCTTTAATGATTTTCTACTAATTTGCCAGAGAACCACAATTTTATGAAAAACGGACCAAAAATATGAGGCAAAAATCTGGACATTCTGAGAAAATATGTATAGTTGACGGCACTCAGCTTTGATTAGGCTTATTATAAAGAACCATGTCCCCTTTGGCGTGTATCATTCCAGACAAATTAGGCAACTTCAAACTCCCCAAAGGTTCCTAAGAAATACAGCTGCTGGCCTAAAGGCCCACTACTCCCAATGAGACACTTTGACTCCTATTATTATACTCCGTCTCTCTTACAGACTCTTACATGAAGATATTTGTATGGATTTCCATGCTTTGAGGGATTTGGCCTTCTATTATCTCTTGCTTCTCTGCAAAATCAGTAGCTCCACAAATAGCAAAACTAAGGACTTAACGCTCCACTAACATGAAAAAAAAATCACTGGAGAGAGAGATTTATTACTCAGCATTGATTCCATCTCTGTAATAAATAGCCACTACATGTCAAGCAAAGAGACATCCATGACTTCTCAAATCTAACCTTGAAGACTGGATTGCTATGCACAAATTCATCCTTAGACAAACCTGCTTCACCCTTCTAGACATGGGGCTTACAGCTTGAAGTTGGGTATTGGCAAGGTGCAAATAGTCTATGGACTTACTTCTGCTATTAATTCCTATGATCTTGTTTACATATTACAGTTTGAGTAAACAGTACTAAAGACAAGCAGAGAAACATTTTTGAAAGTTTACATGCATGCATGTGTCAAAAATGTTTTGTTGCAACATTTGAAGTGACAGAGGGTGTCAGTCTTTCTTTGAAATTATTATTTGTAGTCCTGATTTCATAAACATCCACTAATGATATGATTCAGTTATATAAGTTACTAATCCTGAAAAAAAATTACATAAATGTATATTTTCATTGTGAACCGAATTGCAAAATATAAGGCAGCCAAAGGAGATGTAAAATTACTGGTGTTAAGCAGAAACGCAGGTCCACATCTCTGAACTTACCTGAAGTTTTATAGTAAACTTCTCAGAAAAGCATGTCATGATGCTTAACTACAAGATGCACTTAGTTGCTGATTTTATATATAAACACTCAAAACTTTATCTTAAAGAGATGTGTATCATTGTTTAATAAGTCTAAACTAAGTGAGCATAAATCCAGTGGACAAAAATCCTTCCCTTGGAAAGATGTTTATTATTTTAATTAAGTCCGTTAGTTGAGGCTTCTTATGCCTATATGCCATTAAGGAATAAAGGTTCTATAATTATTATATTGATATAGCTCTGTACTTTCCCAGCTGTCTAACCTTCTCTTGTTGGAAAAACATATCCAAAGGGACCATATTCTGTACTTCATATGCAATAACAAATACTACACATGCATTTTTGACAACCATCTCACTTGCTTACTGACATCAAGTCATACAATATCTTTCCCCAATGGAAATTAGGTATAAAGTAAAATTTCAGACTATGATACTAAAAGGCATTTAAAACACTGTGATGTTCCCCTGTGTGTAAAGTACTGTGATGTCAGTTTTTCTTTAGGGTCTCTTAATGAACCTTTTCATGAAACTTTAATCAGATACTCATGTACAGCATGGATGTATGGCTGAAATTTTCCTCTCAAGGATTTCGGTGCACCTCAGCTCTGACTTTGCTGACTTGAGAACAGCATGGTGCCTTTCATAGCACATTGGGTTTAGACCTTAACAAATATTGAAATATAGATTATTTTCCTTATGATATCATGTGAGCTTAGTGCAGATATAGTCCAGGTGTGGCATTCATAAAGCACCACAACCACAAGACATATCTTCACCCATAATGGAATATAGGCTTTAGTGTAGCTTGATCGCCTTTATATATTCTCCTGCCTGTCTAGGTTTATTGGTTATATCACCAAAGCAGTTTGACTTTCAGATGTTTAAAAAGCATCACTGTTAGGGGGAAAATAAATATGTTTTTTAGTTCTCATCTTACAAAAACACAACATGTTTGTGATTTTATGTGATACACGCTTGTGGTAAGAAAAAGGGCATTTTGCGTATTTGTTGTGAATTGATGTACAGAAATTTGCAGCATGGGTGCTGTTAAATTACAATACAAAGTAATACTGAGAAAATCAAAATGTGTTGTGTCTTCATTATATTCATTAAATATCAAAGGCATTAGTTTCAGCGTGTTTCTCACACAGTTTGTTAGAGCCAAATGTGCCTGTTCTGGTATGACTGTGAAGAGATTCCAAGCTGAAAAGATGCATTTTTCACACATATCCAGTCTCAGGCCTTCTGCACTGCTCTCTCTTTCTGTCTCTTTCTCTCTCTCACACGCATACGCACATGCACACACCCATACACACACACACACACACACACACACACACACACACACACACACACACACACACTGATACTATTGTTGCAAAGCTAGATCAATAAATATGTAAAGTCGATTGAATGACAGGAAGGGTTAGACACTTCCCTCCATAGTCTGCCCCAGTTTCACAGCAAATAGCCAGATTTTGACCTCAAATGTTTTACTATGATCAAATGGAAAAAAATGGTCATTGTAAAAATCTCAGCTGGTTTCACATTAAAGTTACAGAGTGGTTGTTACAAACCAAACTAGTGATTGGGTACTTTCACAGATCCTAGCACATGTGCTTATGGACACACACATGCAGACTTCAACTTAAGGATGGACAGCTGAAAAAAGAAAACAGATCAGCATTCAATAAGCAGACTGCGTTAAGGAATTGTTTTAACATACACCATTTTGTAGTTTAACTGTGACAGTATGGATGAATTACTAAGGCATGAGAAATGTTAAAATTGTCAAAATGTCTAATAAACAGAATTCTTCCTAAAGAAAAAAAAAGTTTAGTGATAGCCTTTCAGTGTGGGGGCTGCACAAACATGAGTCATAATCTGGTCCCGGTGATTCTGTGTGTGTGTGCGTGTGTGTGTGTGTGTGTGTGTGTGTGTGTGTGTGTGTGTGTGTGTGTGTGTGTGTGTGTGTGTGTGTACCTACACAAAAATGTATTTAAGTACGATTGAATTCTAATAACGTTGTGATCTCCACTGGACAAGTATATACATTTGACCCTGTTTTCTTAGGCAGTATCAGAAACACCATCAAGCACAAAATGGATGCTACTGGATGTCAGAATGGGGGATGACAATAAGGACAAAGGTGTTATTGCTGCAGACACATGAAATGCAGACACGCGTACACTCAGGTATATATCTGTACTCATATACATACACATACACACCCCTAACTTATTACTGCTACCTTCTCTCATTTCAGAAATCAGGATAAATTAAAATTCTACTGGAAATTAAAGAATGTCAGAAGTTGCTCCCAGTCAGAAGCTTACTTTTGGAATTTCAGACTTTTCACATGTCAACTTTCCAGGGTTGTGGGGTGGGAGCAATTGCAGTAAACCAAATAAATTATATTTGTATATTCTATATATATATATATATATATATATATATATATATATATATATATATATATATATGACATTTGATCCCAGATCATCACTGATAAAAGTCATCTAAGAATACTGGGTCTTAAATATAAAACAGGAAATAAAATTATGTAATTACTTCATATCTGCAGTCAAATATCCATCATTGTTAGAACCTTGTTGCAGTTTTAATGACTGATATCTCTACTAGCTTAGCAGCCATTGCTTAAGAGAATGCATTCTTAAGTGCTTCTGTCATTTTATATCTGATATGTTGTCAAAACGAGGATCCTAGAGGACGGGACAAATGTAGAAATTAGGAGATTGTTAGAACATGCACAACAGTATGAAAAAGAAAGCAAAGAATTAATTTTTATGGGTATAACTTGTTGCCTTTCTTAATCATAATCACTGATGAAGAACAAAGAAACATCAAATTGCCTTAAGGATGTATGTCTGTATGTCTGTCTTGAGTCCGTCTTGAGGTTCTCATTTGAGAAAAGCGAACATACTATAGATTTTACTTTATATAAACTTCATTTAGTGTTTACAAGCCAGAAGTACTACTTCTTCTAGAAGTGTCCATTTCCATCTTAATCAGGTTTTCTTATCTTTTTAGTCCAGCAGACAAGATCTGGCATCTTAGATTTCCTAGCTTACTAGAAACGTTGCCACTGAAAGTGGAAGCAGTTTAACTGCATTTCAAACGTCACATAATAGTGACACTGTATGTGGCATATATATTGCATGAGATAATGAGACAGCAGCTATAATGCTTAGTTATGTAAAAATGTAGGCATCCATAGTTTTGTTAACATTACGGTCACATGGTACCACATAAAAAGGTTCGTTTTGGATCAGTCACAGCTATCATTGAATCTTTGTGAGTATCATGCACAGTTATGCAAATATCTGTATGTATTCTTATGCATGTGTGTAAGATTTATATTGTTCTGTTTTTTTAAAAACAGTAGGTTAAGGAAACTGCATGACATCATTCATTTGAAAGGTAACATTACAATGACCAAAACTGTCACTAATACTTTATATGCAGCTTGAAAGATTTTGGAAATATTCTTTAGTTTATAGACTATGAGAACAAATAATATTCATTAGAACTTCACAAACCAAGCAACTAACAAAGCATGGCGTGATAGCCTGTGAAATGTGACATTGTTATGGGCAGTGTGAACTTTGTACTTAGCACTTACAATTATAGAAAATATGAAAGTAACTTGATTACTAATAGTAAGAAATGTAGCTCTTTTAACAAAAAAGATTTTTTTGTGTTTTTAACTTAACAAATAACTAGTCACCTGTGTTATGCTTTTCAGTACGCAACAACTTTGCTCCTCATGTTTTAGAAGCATTAACAGTTCAGACAAAAGGCATTTGTTACACGTTATGACTTTATATCGACTGCAAAACATTAGGATGTACAGTCCACTAATGTTAAAGGTCACACTGTTGTACCATGATCTTTGTATGTTGCTGTTTGAAATGAATGTGCCATTATAATTTAAAGCATCAACGCCTTGCCTCTAATTAAAATCCTACAGTTGGATACACTCTACTAGATCTTTGGCCTTTATGATATTTACAACCTGGTGAAGTGTATTCAGTTTTAATCCAACATACTCTGCCATATTGAAAAATGTAGCTTCTGAAAAGGATGCATGCAGTTCTGACATCTGTGGAATCTAATAAAAAGGTATCGAATACATTTTGTTTTACTGGCTGTTATTTCAAGTTCAGTTTTATTTAAAATGTGTTTGCTTTTTGCTCATGAGAGGCACTGGTAGTGGCAAAGGCCTGCTGTTTTCTTTTATTTATTATAAACAGCCTTACTATTAAAAGTCTGCGGAGAACACAATGATTCTTAGGCTGACTGACATCTTGATCAGTAGAAAAGACACAGAAATGAGGCGCGCATCATTCAGCAGTCGTTTCTTCCACTGTATCAAATAAAGGACCGTTAGGGTTCTGACATCCGTAATCAGTGCACAGATTCTGTTGAAGTGCAAACAGCAGCAGATGCAATCAGTGATGTCTGATGGGCAAGGCCCTCACACTGAAGGTCACTCACCACACATCCTTGATTGCATGAGCTGTTCATTGCTCTGCAGTTAAATTTACATACTGACTACAAATGACAGAATGCAGATGTTAGCTCCTGATTGCCTGTTTAATAAGTCCATATATTTGCTTTCCTTATTGACTTTATCATGTAACAGGGCATAACCAAGAAAATGTCATTTTCAACTTGGAAAATAGCACTTAAATAACCTCACTGTTAACATTCACATAATGGTTATAAAATACTGATTAGGTTGCTGTCATTATTAAGATGAAAAGAATTTAAATGTGGTACCCAGCTGAAATTCAAAGAATGTTACTTGTCCTTTGTCTGGTCCAATATAAGCTGCAGTAGCATATGTAAGTGCAGAGTGTCTGGCATGTAAATAAAGGATTGTGCTATGCGCATATTGAAAAAATGTATGCTAATAGGCATAACACCCAAGTCATTCCCATTTAAGTTAACTATTCAGGGGAACAAGCAATTAGTTGTCCCTGAATTTGGAGACTTAAATTAGTCAGTTGTGATCAGTGCTCTACCCTGCTTAAAAATGCAATTATAGTATTGGGTAACATTTATCATACCGCTAAGAAAGGTTAAAGGCATTGCTACCCAAAAGAAGAGGGTTATGAAATGTATTAAGTGACAGAACAAATTCCTTCTTGAAAATAGAAATGAGCTGTTGCACTATTAACGAGTGTGATATAACCAGAGCAATCCATTGTAAAGTGATGCCGGCAAGACATCATTGTTGTTTGCCGGGTTATCAACAAGGTGTCACTTTTCCTAATAATTTTCTGTTGCACAGTGGAATCATCAAGCAACTTTGTTTAGTTCACAATTAGGTAAAAGTGAGGATATAACTGCACACAATTGAATTTGCTACATATTATTAACATTTCTGTTGGATAAAGCATAGCTAGTGTGAAATGATGAAAAATGTTTACAAACTCATACACTCAGTGGGAATTGTTTCAGGAAATCAGTATTGATGAATGAAGTTTGACATTTACTTTTTTCAGAAACACTCTAGAGTCCAGGATGATTCAGTTTGGAAAACATTAAACAGTAGCCTCTAGAAATATAGTATGCTGTGTAAGTTGAAATGTTATTTTTTTCCACATTCTGCTACTGGTTTCTCTTTTGAACATGGCAGCAGTGCTGCAGGTCATCATACTGGCTTAAAGCGAAGTTGAATTACTAGATTAAGCCGACCACAGTTCTATTATTATTTAGGGCAAACATCATTTTACATCAATTACTAACCTAAGGAAAATATACAGAACAGTTTCATGACAGAAAGAAGTAAATATGCATTTGGTCTGCCCTTCTTTTGATGCCGCAGTCTGATGTCTCTGACTGCTATTACTAATAATTTCCTCTTAGGGCTCAGCAGTGATTTTCTGTTCCTTCACTTCTTCTATAACAGCTCATAAATATGTCATCTGAACGCAGAACTTAAAAATAATCAAACACCTTCTTTTGTCAAGACTGGTTTGTTTTCCTGTCAGATATAACATCATTGCACTTCATTATCCTTTACAGTTGCAAATACATTGGGCACCTCATCACAAGGAGGTGCTATTTCATTGCTTATTTCCTCACAGTGTGTCATAATATAGCGATAACCAAGAACTTGGGTGTGGTATATTGAAACTTTACCCATGGCTGGTGTGGTTTAATCACAAAGGTGAAGCTGTTGCTATTATACAATGACATTATTTAAGAAAAAATTACTTACTTTTCTTAAATAATGTCTTTGCATAATGGTGTCGTGGTGTTCTTCCCCTTTTTTTTTAGTATCCTGGGGCTTTCGTGATGTATTGCGCATAGACATATTTATGTACATCACTGGTTTGGAAAGGAAGCAAACAGAGAAAGGAAGATCTCTGTTGCTTTTATTTTAATAAAAAAATAAATAAATAGATACATAAAGTTTGAAATCCAGACCATTGACAGGTATGAGAGAGACCGGATTGAGTAAGTACAAGAAAAATCTTTAGTTTTGCATAATGTACCTGATTTTCCTTGTATTTTCTCTGTCCTCTCTCTCTCTCTCTCTCTCATACTTTGGATTTCTGGATTTCATTCTTTCTTTCTGTTTTTTTTTTTTTCAGCTGAAGAAAAGTGAAAAAGCTGTAGCATATATTAATGGAAAAAAGTCTGAGCGACATTGGTATATGTTCAGATTAACAAATGGCATTCTGATTGGGCTGACCAATCATCGTGCTATTTTTTTAATGTTAATGGCCAGTCATTGTATGTATTCAGAAGTACTGCATCTGTGCAGTACCTGACACCTTTTGGTTCCAATAGTAGAGTGGAACAAGTGATGCAAGACTGAAACACAGTCTGTCTGGCTTACTCACACATGTTACATTCAAATGGAAGAATTTGATGCTATTTAGGACTTTATAGGGATGGCTGCAAACTATATGCGAAATGTACTATTACTTCTAATGTCTATCATTCTCCCCATTTTAAGTACATAAAAACACTTCTCAATCTTTAAATCCTTGCAGTTCAATTAAATGTCTCAAAAGTAGTACATTGTCCCCTCAAAAAATAGCAGTTTCTGACAAGAAACTTCTGTTATTAACAACATTCCTGGCATTCTTCAGATAATAAAAAAATCCATCAAAACTATTTAAAAAGGCAATATTTCTATGTGAAAGAGTTTACTTATGGGGACGTATATGCCAGAAATTAAATTTGTAGCTAAATTCTGCTCCCGTGAAGCTTCAGAGTTGTATGCTCTTGAGGTTGCAGTAAAATATTCATCAATCCCACTGCTGTAGTAGCCTTTAAGCTAGATCCAGGACAGACCCTCACAAATGGAAGCTGAAAGAAGGGGTCCTCCAAAATTGATCCATTTGTAGGGAACATATAAAGCAGATCTATTTGCCACCTTTGAAAATATACAACTGAACAAATTCTGATCCAAGACTCTTTGCTAACATGCCTAGAAAACAGATTCCTTTGCTTTCCCATGGTCAAGAATGTTATCTTATGCTTTCTCACCCTTTCCCCTGATAGTCTGCGTAATTATGAAGATACAAGAAGGTTCCCCGAAGAATAGTGTGGTGATCCCTTTTTGGTCCAGGCAGTGTCTCCCTTTTTATGGAACTAGCCAAGGGCAGTTACCACAAGATTCCTCACAAAATGGACCTCTTCAGACAGTGCAGGGGAGGTTGATGCACCTCATTCTCAAACATCTTCAACTAATTGCCAGGGATAATTCAATTTTAATTCCTTTTAGGCATCTCTTTCCAGAGGTTATGTAGCAGGTTCTAATGGAAGCAAGAATATCTGCTACTAGAAATCTTATATTGGCAACTAGAAAATATTTCTTAGTGGGCACCAAGCCAATAAACAGGGCCCTGTCTGGGATTATGTCCAACTGGTACTTAAACATTTGTGTGAGTTACTATCCTCTAGCCTCTCTTATTCCACCATCAAGGTACGACTTTGGTACATTTTTGCATGTGTATGGATGGATCCTCCACTTTCTTCTTTGTTTTTAGTTAAACTCTTTCTTAAGGGAGTTTTACTCTTTTGAGATCTCCCCATAAACTGGTTGCTTACTCCTTGGATTTTAACTTTGTGCTGGAAAACTTAACCATGTCTTCATCTAAAATTGCATCAAGCAGTCCTAAAGTTCTTCTCATTGCTCTAACATCTACAAGAAGAGCATCTGAGGTATAGGCTCTCATGATAAGTGTACCCTATCTGGCCTTCCACACAGACAGAGTCTCATTAAGAGTAAATCTCTCATTCATGCCCAAGGGTATTTCAGAGTTTACTTTTAATCAAAGCATCAGTCTTACAGTGTTCTACCTATATCCTCAGAACTGGGGGTTCTATGTACTCTGGTTGTAAATGGGCAGCTCATTTAGTACTGTGACAGAATTAAGTCCTTTAGAAAAGCAGGTTTGTTTATGTTGGGACAAAGAAAGGACAACCATATCAAAACAGATTATTTCCAACTGTTTGGCCTCAGCTATTACCTTTTATTATTCCCACATAAGAAACCAGTTTCAGGAAGTATAAATACTCATTCTGCTAGAGCCTTGGCTTCTTTGATGGCATATTGGAAAGGGATAGACTCTAAATATATTCTGGTAGGCAGCTACATAATCCTCTGTGCTACATTTACAAAATATTACAAACTGGATTCTTTTTCTAAATAGGACAGGCTTTACTAGGACCATTCTACAAAGGCTCCTGGATCCATATCCTTCATCCTCCCAGGTTGGATGGGCTTTGGTAATCCACCCATTTAACCTAAAGGCTACAGCAGCAGTGGGAATGATGCATGTAGTACAGTTGTGTAAGTTGCACATACCCATAGCAGCAGACATTCAAATTCCTCACTGCTGCAACAGCCACAGCCATCCTTCACCTCCCCACTCTATTTTCTTATATAGTTATTTGTTGAGATATAAAATAATTTGTTATTATGTATTTCAGTATCGCTGGATGAGTGTGCTCATTCTTATCTTTTGGGCAAAAATGTCCTAAAGAAATCTTCACTCTGACTGCTGATTTCCCTCCACAAGACTGACCAGTCAGTATACAGAGTGAAGGTGAGGGAGGTATTCAAAGCTTTTGAAATCTGGCCACTTGTTGTGTCCAGTGGTGGCTGGTGACTTCAAATTAAAGGAGGGCTACAGGAGACAGCTGAATGGGTGGGGCCAATGGGAAGGGGTGTGACCAACTAGAAAGGGGTGGAGCTATGCTCAAAACCACAACAACTGGAACTTTAATTAAATACGCTGCCCTGGGTGCCAAACAGTCATTATGAGAGTCCAATCAAGACAAAATGAAGTGTAGAAGAAAAAAAATATTTCAATGCATTGGCTACATGACAGCTTACTTAATATCCAGATGGAAACAGGTTGTGAGGCATGAAAAAATAAATTGCTTTTTAAATACATTACTGGAATGCCAGTTAAAATCAAGTATAAAAAAACAAGCAGCACTCAACTCAAACCACTACTCCTTGCACTGCAGTTCTAATTATAATTTATATTCAGCTTTATAAAATTACCAAGTAACATGCTGAAAGTAGCAATCTCTGTGATACCCCCACTTGTAAAAATGTTTCTTATCCAAAAAAGACCTGCTGCCTTACACAACTATCTACTTGTTTCATGGGGAAGACATGATCAAAGTAAAAAATGAACAGCAAACAAGAAACAAGCTCAAGATAAATTGCTTAAAGGATTCCTGCACAAGTTATGGACCACACATGATAGATTGGCATTCTGTTTAGTTTACAGGTAAAGCCTGCAAAGATGACTGCAAGTCTCCAACAAAAGATGACTGCAAGTCTCCAACAAATATAATGAGCTTCTGAAAATACTGTAATCCTGTCCTTTTATTACAAATACTGTCATATGCGTTTCAGTACCCAAGGCTTATACATTATCTAGTTATGTAAATATTCTCTGCTTGACAACAACGAAAAGGCTTTCAATGCTGGTAATTCTTTAATAGTATGCTTATTAAAGCTTAGTTGAATTTTACAATCTCCAACAAGCTTACTTGATGGCCATTAAATCATTGCTACTTAAACAGAGCAACAGGGCACTGTGACAGCATGCATTTCTTGAATAATAAGAAGCATAAATCAACAGTATAAAAATATGACAGAAAACCAGAACATTCTGCAAAATCAAGGACAGATGAAAAGCCATGGTCGTACTTTTGGTCTACCTTGGATGGGGGAATACTCTGCACACTTACACTGCATAACTGCTCCTTGCCTTCCTTGGACACATCCAGAGCTACTACAATGGGGAGTGGGGTGCAACAAGTATGTCACAATTTGAAATGTCTCTGGCTGACGGTGATGGCTCTGACACTCATACCTCTCAACTTCAGAGCAAGAAATCTGGACAAAGCTATACATAGAACTAGAAGTGGGACACAGGCCCAAAAATAAGGACAATTTTTAAATATTGCTCTTATTAACTTAGATAATAGAACAGTAGTAGGTCATGCATTAGTACGAATTTTCTGAAGGGTAAAAAATCTGAAACTCAAATGTCTGCCATTATTTTCTAACTTCAATCTTTAATGACTTGCCACTAATTTGCCAGAAAACCACAATTTTATGAAAAACAGACCAAAATGTGATGCAAAAATATAAAGTTGCCACACAATACAGCTGGGAACCTGTCAAAAAAGGGACACATTTTTAATATTAACACTGTTAACTTGAGCAGCTAACAAAACAAGAGCATCATTCCCCGGGATTCATGAAGCTCGGCGCAAGGCCGGCTTAAGGGCTGCGCCGGCGGTGCAGTGAATAGCCGGCATAGTAGCGCCATATGCATATTAATGAGAGTGCACCGCAACCACAGACACGTGCGTAGTGTACGTGAGCGAGCCCAAGTAGGATGCATCCGGAGGCGTGGCTAAGCCGGCATGCGGCGAGCAACCTAATGTGCTGACTGCCACGGTCCGCCCATAATAGTAATGGCAGCAGCCAGGGCCCATGCAGAATGAAACGCACGTAGAGTATGCAACATAGTACCCGTCCCAACTAAACGGAAAAGCAAATACAACCCACGAAGGCTTAAGTGTACCCGTCCAAGGAGCAAAGGATACGCATAAGACCGCGTTTGTCCCGCAATTCACCGTCAGTGGTTATACTCATAGAAGGTGTACCGCAGCATGTCAGCGCGCCGCACCGACACAGGAGTAGCGACTAAGGTTACCACCTGTCCCACTTTGTGAGGGGCAGTCCCTCTATGGGCAGTTGTGTCCCGATAAAAAATATTAAAAATGGCAAATGTGCTAAGATTGTAGGACATAATGATATCCCGTATTTAATGTAATGGTTGCATGAATTGGTTATTTCTGTAACTGAAATATCTCAATGTCACAAGAAACAGAATAAGCAACCAAACTGCCACAACAATAAGCTTTTATTTAGGCAAACAAGTGAAGTTCTATGCCATATAGTGACCGTGTGTATGTGTCGGCCTGTAAAATCAGATGTGAGCCCCGGAAATATCCCACCTTGGCAACTGGAAAAGGTGGCAACCCCAGTAGCGACATGGGCATGGTCACCAGGGTTACCAGCTGTCCCAATGTGCCATGGATAGTCCCTCATTGGACAGTTGTGTCCCTGCAAAAATCAAAAAAAGGAAAATGACCTGAGATTCCCTGCCAAAAATATTCCCGCAATATACATGTAATAGTAGCATAAAACATATAATTTGTATATGAAACACATACATGGCATAAGAAACTGAATAAGGAACCCAAATGCTAACAGAATAAGCGTATATTATGGCAAACAAGTAAAGTCCTGTCAACTCCACTTACTGTGCGTATATGTTGTCCTGCAAAATCCGATGTTCCCACAAAACATGTCCCACTATGGGCATTGGAAAAGGTGCCAACCATAATGGTCACAAGCAGTAGTGAGAGTACATAGCCGGGTAGCTGTGTTGACATAACAACAGGAAGGAACCAAGATACCTTAAACACAGGCAAACATGTGCATAGCAACATATCCCACACCCAGCAACGTCTCTGTCGCATACACTGGATGGCGTATGTTGAAGTGTAATATCCAGAAGCAGAACCCATGCATTCAGATGTAATACACAATAGCCTCATTGTAGCATGTAAGTCCCACCCATGTACACCTGTGCACCCAAACCTGCTAGCATCCGTGTGCAGCTATACACCTACACACAATGTGCATACCTGAAATGTGGTAAGATGTTTGTGTTAGGCAGTGCCACGCTGGCAAATCGCACCACATGTCATCAAACCACCTCAGGTACAGATATGGAAATGGCTGCAGGAGAATGTGTCAGCAGATTGTGTACATCCCGCATGTGGTATGTACCCCCAAACCATATAGGTTTGCATACGACACGGTGCACATAACTGTACACATGTGGACAAGTCGGGTTGTTGAACCACCGCATCGATGATTAGCTATGCAGAGAAGTCGAACACATATAGCGGAACACGTGCCTACCAAACAGGACGTCCTAACAGGGTGCTAAAGGCAAAGAAGGGAAGGTGGGACATCACATGTGGAGAGTAGCGCCGGATGGCCAAATACACACGGTCAAGGTAAAGGATGGAACAACATGCATATGGCCGGATGGATGTTGTTCAAAAAATATATATAGAAACACATATGAAGTGCCAGTTTAGACTCGAAATACTATATAATGCATTGAATTGTACCGTACAATATGGCAGTAGAACTGATCATGCATGTAATTGGTGAAGCTAAGCTGTAGTGTGATGGAATTCTGACCCTGGCAGTAACCAGTGCAGCAGGTGTATGTCATTCAGCATTAGTCATCTGCTCGGTTAGAGAATAATAAATGTATGTACAGGTATATCTGTCATCCTTCCACTGAGGAGGATAGGCTTGTGAGCTCTATCTAACACAGAGTACAGCTGCTCACCAGAGAGACAAAGGAACCTAGTAGGAAATGGAGTGACGACCGGATCTGAACAGTGTTGGAACCGTGACAGAGCAGAATTTACCGAAGTACATTCTAATTGATGACTATGTGGCTCGCAAGGCTGTGCTATCCTCATGGGAAAACATTTAATAAGCATTACCTTAGCACTGTTGTAGGAATACAATCTTGTGGACTATAGTGATGTAAATGCCCTGTGACTGACCACATCATTAATGTGTGCAAAAGATGATAGTATACACAATGCTCATACAGCTGTAACATGTATAGAGTAAAACAAAAGTCTAAACTTGTACTGCATAGTTCTTTGCCTCCTGCTGCACAGTAGTAAAACGTTATTAATCTCAGCTTCCTGTGTTATTGACTGTCAGTTTGAAAAGACAAATGAGTGTTACAGTTTGATTTAAACAACGAATTGACAGATGTGTATGTTCTAGCATGGGAATAGGTCAAGCCAACCATCACAATGTCCATGTGTACCACATACAAACAGCCAGTAACACGCAGTAGTAGTGCATGAAGGCATACACGACTGTGGGAATAGTACAGGACATATGGCACATGCCAAGTGCAGATGCATGACACAAACCCCAGGATGGGTGTCCCTGCAAAGAGGAACATGTGCCAACCACACCTCCCACAGATGTACCGGCAATAAAAACACATGGCAAACACACAGAAACACTACCGCCCAACACACGACTGCAATGGAGCCTGGTCAGACACCAACATGAAGCATGCACAAACAGGGACTTGTGTAATGTTTGCCTTAACACCCCCCCCATAGGCCAAAGAAGAATAGAAAGAACATATGCATGTAATGTTGTGAAGGATGTGTGGTAGTCCTCAGTATCACAGTGTTAGGGACACAGATACACTGTCATCAACTGTGACGTATGTGCACTGTACACAGCATACCTGCATGTAATACAGAGGACAATCATGTGCCACAGAAATATACACTGGAGAAAGAGGATAGGGATAGACAAGTGTAAATGTGACAAACTATGAATATAGGTTCATAGGTCCATAGGTACAGGGTAGGCCATCGTCCCAGGTTCAGCCATAACACTACACCATAGTTAGGATGACTTTGCCAACCTTCTGTGCTTCAGATAAAATACTCATGATATTGCTGTACCTCCGCCAAGCAGTGATAATGATGTAATCCCTGGCCTATACCTGCAATTCTCCATCCAATGGACAACATGCTCCCGAACAAGGCTAGGAAGGATCTCTGTCTCACATGTACTGTGATGTAGATCCACAGCATTGTGAGTGTCTGGGTGATATATGTGTCACTCAAACACATCCCATTAATGACCGTGACAAGGTTCATGTCACCTGCCCTAGTGGTTCTGAGGGATGCAGATACAGTAGGTGAAGCATACACATGACATATGGGTTGACATGGCCTCGTATGTCAGGCACAGGTCAACACTAAACAGCAGGTATGTGACTTAATGGGGCAGGGGTCCTACAAGTGGGGCAGCATTACACAAAATGATGTCATCCTGCATCTGTACGACAATTAACCTATGAGGGCTTCCCAGCTGCTGTAGGTGTATGGTCAGATACAGTCTGAATGGGGCAATGTAGTAAATCATAGGTGTAACACGTAATGGGTACAAGGAGACAATGACCTAGCCTGATGTAGATGTGAATCCCTGCACAAACAGGTGGGCAATGTAGAAGTCCCACAGAACCACGATAGCAACGTGTGTGTTGAATGAATGGTGACCGACAAACTCTGTCCCCTGATCCCTGGTAATCACCCCTGTGCTGAGTGGACAGCCACCTATATGCTGGACAGGGGTGACCTAGTACTTCTCGACAGGTATGATGTTGCATTACTTAGCATTTAGCTGTGGGCCATGTCCCTGACAGCAGATATGCATATCTGGGAGGCCCCTTCAAGGATATCTGTGTCAGATGTCCGTCCCACTATGGCACCTGTTTTGCAGTCATCTACAAACAATGTTGCCCATAACACCCCTGTGTGTGCCTGTACCGTGGAAATGTAGATGTATGACAGGAGTGGACCCACGGAAGGGCCCCATGGGACACCACTTGCGACAGGCAGTAGGTCTGACATGCTGCCAGCAAGTATGACCGTGTGGGTTGTGTCACATAGACAGTTTACAACACATTCTGTGATGTACGTGTTCACATCCCAGCCAATGGGTTTATCAACGATACCTGAGGGGGGTAATGTGATGAAGGCCTTTGCCAGGTCGAGGTAGGCTGTATGGACTGCAACACGACTGTCCCGAAAATGTCAACCATGCTTTAAAGGCATGAACCGCCCCTGAACAAGACAAACCGTGTTGGATGCAAAGTATGTATGTCCCCTATGCATTCATGTACGAGCCGCAGTATGATCCCTCCCCATGTCTTTGCAGATAGGTCTCCTCATGGTAATGGGACAGTAATAACCAGGCTCAGTGGAGGCATTGGCCCTGTGACGGGGGACTACCGCTGCCATGCGACACAACCTGGGTACCTTACCTGAGGTGAGGCTACAAAGAAATAGCTGTCCTAACTGTGGGTCTAATTCCTCAATGAGATAGTGGAGTACACAGTGGGGTCACCAGCTGGTCTCATGGATGCTATGTCCACTACCCTGGAGAGAGCATGTCCCACCTGTGTGTCACAGAACATTTGGTGACCACAAACCGCTGGTACAGACATCTCCTCATGTGTGGGGAGGGTGTGGAGATGTCCTCACTGGACTTGTCAGCCTGTATGTTGGCAATGTGTGTATGTTGAGTAAACTCCACCTCTTTGTGAACCCAGTCAGAGCATATGTGGGAGTGACCTCCCAGGTGTTGAGCATAGCAACTGAAGGTGGTATGATTGTCAGCCAGGTCCATGTAGGTATATCTGTGGAATGTGCCCTGACCATGGCATGACAGTGTGTAACTCTACACATATGATGACCAAGGGTGTCATACCTCACAAGGTGTCTGCTCCACCTTGTAGTAGCCACCTCCTCGTGTTGTACATCCTGTGTATGGCTGGGGTACACCACACTGGATGCTTGGCATTGGTACAATGAACCACAGTTGGGTAAGTGAATGCCTGGTTCATGCAGTCCTGTAGGTACTGGTAGATGGCAAATGTGATTGATGCAGTGGCTGCAGTACTGTCGACCACTGGCTCAGGGTCCTTAAAGGAGACCACAGTAGTGTGCAGAATTGTGTAGTCTGCCTCTGAGCAAGCAATGTGTATGGTAACTGGCAACACTCACAGCAACGGATGCCAATAGCAGAAGCCAATGTCCAAATAACATAGATTAACTTCTGCATGACAATATGTCTTATCATACATGTATTGACACGGTCTGCTAATTACAATTGCAAATGGCGGTAAGACTGGCCTAAAGTTCCCGTGATTTACACAGTCTGGAGGTGTTGTTCCGATAATAAAGTGGCAATACCTCCCAATCGTGACCTCTGGGTATTAAAGTGGTTGTTAACCTGCAACATTGGATGTACACCATTGGGTTCTGGTGTCGGAAAACATGGTTCCTGTACCACTACACAGTATGGGTAGTCAAGCAGACATCCGCGATTGTTGAACACACAGCATCAGTGAAACCCACTGCTCACAAGGACACAGTCCGACAAGCTCTACACTTTACATATGCACAGTGGTGTCCATTGTAGGACCCAAAAATTGTCTAAAGACAAGAATGACGCCTTATTTCATCACCTACGTGAACTCATTGTCGTCACAGGTACACATATGCACCGCAAGCGTGTTTAATGTTGATGATAGCTGTCCATGAAATGCAGCACAGATGCACAGAAATACCCAGGGTACCAGGTCCATAGAACTGCGACCACATCACAGTCCCGCACACATGAAGGATGTGTAATGGGTACTGTCGATTGTTGCAGTCAAGGGATTCTGGGTATGTAGACTCTGGGCTCGGTGTTGTTTCGCAGGCAATCCTTTGTCCCGCCTGCGGGAGGGATGCGTAGCACCTGCCTTACTCTCCGCTAATAATGCAAACCATCCACCGGAGAATGCTAAATGCAGGTGTGAAATGTGTACAGCCCTATACTAGTGTCCAGTAGGCAATTGTCATGGATGGACAACCGTATGGCCAAGATGGCACCCACAACTGCAAACCCGGGGAAATTACACAGCCGCGGTAAGGCATAACACAGGAAATACACATAGGGACTACAGTTGACATTCCACATACAAAGTCGGACCGCCGTACAACACCGGCGCATACAGCACTCAATCTGCCAGCAACAGAATGAGGAGCACCCGCTACCATACAGCGGAACAGATGTGCGACCTGTGGAACACATACTAATGGCACACCCACAACGCCAAGTAGGATATGTAAACTATGGCATTCCCACCTATGAAGACAACATGGTTAAATGAATACATAGGTGATCAACATGTTCCGTGGTGTTATGTTGAAAATACAGTGACGGATATGTCCCATTGGGATGTCTGAGGTTTATATGAAGCAGTTGCTAACCAGCATCTTTGGATGTATGACATTTGTTCACAGTACTAAATCACCTGGTTACGTAGCACCATGTAGAATGGGTAGTCAAACAGACATCCGCGATTGGGGAACATACACCAGCAGTGAAAAGCACTGGCCAGGTGGACACAGTCCAGCAACATCTAACCTGACATATGCACATTGGTGTCCATTGTAGGACCCAAAATTCCATTCATTGAATGCCTGCTAGCTTCCTGCATTACCCACGTGAACTCATTGTCGCCACCACGCCACAGGTACACATATGCACCGCAAGCTGTTCAATGTTGATGATAGCTGTCCATGAAATGCAGCACATATGCACAGAAATACCCAGGGTACCGGTCCATAGAACTGCGCCCACATGACAGTCCCGCACACATGAAGGATGTGTAATGGGTACTGTCGACTGTTGCAGTCAAGGGAGTCTGGGTATGTAGAATCTGGCCTCGGTGTTGTTTCGCAGGCAATCCTTTGTCCCGCCCGTGGGAGGGATGTGCATAGCACCTGCCTTACTCTCCGCTAATAATGCAAACCATCTACCGGAGAATGCTAAATGCAGGTGTGAAATGTGTACAGGCCTATACTAGTGTCCAGTAGGCAATTCTCATGGATGGACAAGCCGCATTTACCAAGATGGCACCCACAACTGTAAACCCGTGGAACTACACAGCCGCTGTAAGGCATAACACAGCAAATATACATAGGGACTACGGTTGACATTCCCCATACAAAGTTGGACCGCCATGCAAACACCGCGCATACAGCACTCAATCTGCCAGCAACACAATGGGGAGCACTCGCTACCATACTGTGGAACAGATGGGCGACCTGTGCAACACAAAGTAATGGCACACCAACAACGCCAACTGGGATATGTAAACTATGGCATTCCCACCTATGAAGAAAACATGCTTCAATGAAGACATAGGGATCTACATGTTCCGTGGTGTTATGTTGAAATTACAGTGACGGATATGTCCTATTGGGACGCCTGAGTTTTATTTGAAGCAGTTGCTAACCTGCATCTTTGGATGTACACCATCTGTTCACAGCTGTAAATCACCTGGTTACGTAGCACCACGAAGAATGGGTAGTCAAACAGACATCCGCGATTGGGGAACATACAGCAGCAGTCAAAAGCACTGGCCAGTTGGACACAGTCCAGCAACATCTAACTTTACATATGCACATTGGTGTCCATTGAAGGACCCTAAAATACCTTTTCACATAACTCACTCCAGACGCTTCCAACAACAGACGATGCTATAGCCGTGGCTACGCCACAGTTAGACATATGCACCACCAGCGTGTTTAAGGTTGATGACAAGTGTTCATGAAACGCAGGACATATGAACAGAAATACCCAGATCGACGTGTCCATACATGTGCGGCCACATCCCAGTCCCGCACGCATGAAGGATGTGTAATGGGTACTGTCGAGGGTTGCAGCCATGGGATCTTGGGTATGCAGAAATGGGGCTTTGTGTTGTCTGGCAGATAATCCGTTGTCCTGCCCGTGAGGGATGTGTGCATAGTACCTGCCTTACTCACCACTACTAATGCAAAGCATCCACCGAGAATGCTAAATGCAGGTGTGAAATGTGTACAGCCCTATACCAGTGTCCAGTAGGCAATTCACATGGATGGACAAGCGTATGACCAAGATGGCACCCATAACTGCAAACCCAGTGGAATTACACTGCCGCAGTAAGGCATTACACAGGTAATACACATAGGGACTACACTTGACATTCCCCATACAAAAACACAGACAACCAGCTGAAGAAGTCCAAAGCAAAGACGAGGTACTGTAGACACCGCCAGCGACCACTCAGAGCCCACCAGGAATTAAATGCAGTCACCATAGTTTATTGAAGCTCTTTTCGCCTGCTTCATAAGCAGACTTATTCAGAATACATACAATGCAGTCCAACCTACTACATTTAAAACCCTTAATTGGTCATTAAATTAGATGTGCTAAGTATTAATTAAATGCCTTAAAGGCAAACAAGCAAACAAACTTTACTTGGGTTACAGATTCCACACAGTGAGTACATCAGACATTGCTTCGAAGGTACATTCTTCATAGAAAAATAGAAATATATGTATATATATGAAAGAAGAACCAACATAATGTTTTCCAAATGTCTGACTGTTTAAGCTACATATATATGTTCTACGGATTGTGCCAATATATTAAAAGAACTACAGACACCTAGTAATATAAATGAACCATAATATATAGAGATAAACCGTATGATTATGACTAATGTAAAATAGACCAACGAAATGTAAAGATTCACAATGTGGTAAAGTAAATATTCATTTAGAAGGTTAGTTAAATAAATCAATTCAGACATCCTTGTCAAAATACTAACACAAGGCCAGCGAGGTGCTTGGCCTCACATGTACTGGGATGTTGTTCCACAGCATAGTGAGTGTCTGGGTGATGAATCTGTCCCACCAGCACGCTCTATTAATGACAGTGTCAAGGTGTACGTCACCTGCCCTTGTGGTTCTGAGGGATCTAAATTCTTTAGGTGAAGCATAGTCATCAGATCTGGGTTCGACATGGCCTTGTATGCCAGGCACAGGTCACCTCTGGGCAAGTGGTATGCGACTGTATACAGCTGGAATTCTTTCAGTCGGTCAGCATAACACATATTCCTGAGACCCTGCATCTGTTTGTCGATGAACTGTTGGGGCCTTTCCAGCTGCTGCAGGTGTCGGGTCAGATACATTCTGAACAGGCCATTGTACCCAATCATAGGTCTAATGAGTGATGAGTACAAGGGGACAAAGACCTCCCCTGATCTAGATGTGAATCCCTTCATGATGATGTGGGCAATGTTGAAGGTCTACCTAACTACGTTAGCAACGTGTGTGTCGAATCTAACGGTTAACAACAACCCGGTCCCCAGATCCCTGGTAACTCCCTCTGTGCTCAGTGGATTGCCACCTATATGGTAGCTAGGGGTAACCTTGTTCTTCCCGAAGGGTATGACTATGCATTTCCTGGCATTTAGCTGTAGGCCATGTCTCTGGCACCACTTATCCACATCTGTGAGGCCCTCCTGAAGGATATCTGTGTCAGATGTGTGTCCGACTATGGCACCCAGTTTGCAGTCATCTGCAAACATTGTCAGCCATAACCCCCCTGTGTTTGCTTGTACTTTGGAAATGTAGATGCTGAAAAATAGTGGACCCAGGACTGAGCCCCATGGGACACCACCTGTGACTGGCTGTGAGTATGACATGGCGCCAGCAACTATGACCGTGTGGGTTCTGTGACTTAGCCAGTTTGCAACCCATATGGCGATGTATGGATTTACGCTCAAGATGACGGGTTTATCAATGATACCTGAGGGGGGTATTGTGTGGAAGGCCTTTGCCAGGTTGAGGTAGGCTGTATGGACTGCTTTACCCTCATCAATGGCCTTGGTGACTGATCCTACAAAGTCAAACACGTGTAAAAGGCATGATCTGACTTTGACCAAGCCAAACTGGGTTGGATCCAAAGTATGCAAGTCCCCTATGTCTTTATCTATGAGTTCCATTATGATCCTTCTCCATGGCTTTGCAGATAAGGCTTGTCAAGCTAATGGGATGGTAATAACCAGGGTCAGTGGAGGCACCATCCTTGTGAAGTGTGACTACAGTCGCCTTGTGCTACTACTTGGGCACGATCCTGAGGTGAGGCTAAGATTAAACAGCTGTCCTAAGTGTGGGTTTAATTCCCCATAGAGTTCATGGAGTACACAGCTGGGACACCATCTGGTCCCATGGATGCTGTGTTTACTGCCTTGGAGACAGCATTTCCCACCTGTGCTACAGATGTTCCAGGATCTACAATTCTCTGGTATAGATATCTCTCCATGTGGAGAGTGGTGAAATGTTAGCACTGAACCTGTCAGCCAGTATGTTGGCAATGTGTGTAGGTTCAGTCATCTTCACATCATTCTGAACCCAGTCTGAGCATATCTGGGAGTGTCCTCCCAGGTGTCCAACATAGCTAAAGAAGGCCTTATGATTGTCTGTTGAGTCCTTGTTAATTTCTCTGTTGAATTTCTCCTGGATGATTTCATGACAGCTTGTAGTTCTTCACATATAATGAGCAAGGGTGTGTTACCTTACAAGTATTCCGCTTTAACTTGTAGTAGCTACCTCCTGTCATTGTAGAGCTTGTTCATGGCTGGGGTCCACCAGACTGGATGCTTGTCTTTGGTACAAAGAGTCTCAGTTTTGTATGGGATTGCCTGATCCATGCAGTCCTGTAGGTGCTGGTGGAAGGCATATGTACGTGATTCAGCGGTTTGAGTAATGTTCACCACTGGCTCAGGGGCCTTAAAGGAGACCACAGTAGTGTTCAGAAGTGTGAAATCGGCTTTGAGAAAGGCATATGTATGGTAACCGCACCACTGTACACATGGAACATCATAGCAATAAACCACGGCCGGATGTGGGTAATGCTGGACATACCCACGGCAGACGGGCGCTCCTCGAGTCCGATGCCCGAGGGACCACACACATAGCCGGCCTTAGGCATAGGCCAAGTAGGCAGCCGCCTAGGGCGTTGCTCTACTCGGGCACCTTTCCAGACTTTATTTGGTGTAGGTAGACCAGGAGGGGGTAGCGGTGATGTGGCCGTGGCAACATGGAGTCCTTCTGCCTAGGGCACCACTTAACCTAAGGCCACTCTTCCCGTGGGTAATACAGCAGTACCCACACCCAGACGCTGGTCATTGCTAATATGCCATATCATCTATGGCAAGAAACCATATATTCCCAGACATAATGGCACAGCATAATGCCTGTCCGCCCAAACGCAGACATACGGCACCGCGCGGTGCGGACGCATTGCGCGAGATGTCCGCTACTAATGTCGACACTGTCTCGCTTTGTGAAACAAACTCAACATAGCGATTCAATACTAAACAGCGACGGAGAGCCCGATGTCCCCGTGGCTGAGCTGTTCAACCTGTTCCGCCATGTTAAATGTGTGCAGCAGAGCGAACCGCCCAAACCAAGCAACGGACATGTCTGTGGCTCAGTGAAAGCCGTCACGCAATCGTAAACCCATGTAATATTGCGACACAGGTCACACATACCCAGGCTTAGTAATGGACATAGGTCCGCTCGACCAGACCGTGTGCAATTAGTATAACAAGATCTACAACGGGTACACCGCCAATCAGCACACGGTTATGAATAATTGGGGTGACATGGTATCATAGACACGGACAAACCGTGCCCATGTGACTCATCTAACATTCAGACGGTCAGGGCAGTTCCGCACACTGGGCGGACAAGACCAAACCCAAAGCACCACAGGAACACCCTGACAATCAAGGCCTGTATGCGAGGGGATATAAGCACCTGTGATCTGAACATCCCTGCGGTCACGACATATGCATCCTGGGCCATGAGCGAGAGGGAATAAGGAATGTTTAACATGCAGTACCGCACCTTTCCCAGCAGGAGAATGGATGCCTGTGACGCATGCGTGAGTGCGGGGGATATGTAAATGTAGCTAAGTACCATGGGTATGCATATTAATGACACCGAACAGCTAACGGTAGTGGTCACAGTAACCGCAAACGTGAATGCAGTCACGCTTGAATTACGACTATAGAACATATAGATGTGAACGGTACGTAATGCGCCCATGCTGCAAAGACTGTTACATGTATAAAGTTGTAAGTGCGTTCTGCACACGCCCGCCAACCGGATCAGAGATATGTTACCGAATAGTCACAACTAACACACACCACGTAACCACACAGACCCAGTAAACATATATAAACAGAATACGGATATGCATGTGCGCGCCAGAACCCACAATTAGGAAATGCGAGTGTGCGCGTGTGTGATCCACTCAAGCAGGGAAGGTTAAGGATGTGTCCTCCACTCATTTACATTCATAATTGTAAAATATATGCTTAAATTGTACTTATTGATTCCATGCTTTGGAATCGTAATGCTACAATTATACACATTGATATAAAATATCCTGATCAACACACTACATTCTAAGGTTTACTCACAACAATTATCAACTATGTTTCAATATACTGATTGTATTGACCAATATTGTATTTATATTAACACATTGTTGTCGATTATTGTTTCCATTAAGTAATGTCTGCAACACTGATTTGTATATGTCACGCTATCCTCAAGACTTGGAGCACTGTCCACTTAACTATGAGCAGGTTTATTGATTAATTGACTTTAAACTGACTCTGAAGGAAGTGTATAAGGGACGACTATGTAATGTATTTCGTATCCGACGATGCCCCATGTTAGTAGGTGAAAGAGCTCAGTATCTTTGACTGTGGAGTGTATCGCTTTTGTCATTGTCTGTTTTGGCCGATATATGTTCAATAATGTCTTTATGAAGATGGGCAGGACGCAAGGTTTGCTGTATTTCCGCTTACTGGCACGTGGATATAGATAGGCCAAGTAATACATAATATGGGTAGTCAAGCAGACATCCGCGATTGGGGAACATACAGCGGCAGTCAAAACCACTGGCCAGATGGTGACAGTCCAACACGCTCTACACTTTACATATGCACATCGGTGTCCATTGTAGGACTCCAAAATTGTTCCGCTTGCACCGCCGACCAGCTGTGATCGACTCAGACAGAGTGACAGCCGTGACTACGCACAGCTAGACATATGCACCACCAGCGTGTTTAAGGTTGATGATAACTGTCCATGAAATGCAGGACATATGAACAGAAATCCCCAGATTGTCGTGGTCCATAGAAGTGCGCCCACATCCCAGTCCCGCACACATGAAGGATGTGTAATGGGTACCGTGGGGGTTGCAGCCATGGGATCCTGGGTATGCAAAATGGGGCTCGGTGTTGTTTGGCAGATAATCCGCTGTCCCGCCTGGGAGGGCTGTGGGTATAGCACGTGCCTTAGTCCCCACTAAGGATGCAAAGCATCCACTGGGTAATGCTAAAAGCAGGTGTGAAATGTGTTCAGCCCTATATCAGTGTCCAGTAGGCAATTCCCATGGATGGACAAGTGTACGACCAAGATGGCACCTATAACTGGAAACCTGGTGGAATTACACAGCTGCGTAAGGCATAACACAGGAAATACAGATAGGGACTACAGTAGACACTCCCATACAAAGTCAGACCGCGTAATACCGGGCGCATACAGCACTCGATCTGCCAGCAACAACATGAGGATCACTCGCCCATACTGCGGAACAAATGGGCGACCTGTGGAACACATACTAATGGCACACTAACAACCTCAACTAGGAAGGTCATACGATGTTTCAACACTAGCTGCCCGCATATAACTAACATCCTTCAATGAATAAATAGGGTATGCATGTTCTGGCTGTTTTATATTGACAATACAGTGGCGTATATGTCCTACTGGGCCTTCTGAGGATTACTTAAAGCAGTTGCCAACCTGCAGCATTACATCAATACCATTTGGGTTAATCGTAGTAGAACATGGGTTTCGTAGCACAACATAATATGTGTAGGGAAACACACATCCGCGATTGGGGAACATACAGCAGCGGTCACAACCACTGGCCAGATGGACACAGTCCAACATGTTCTACATTTTACATATGCACATTTGTGTCCATTGTAGGACCCAAAATTTGTCCTTTGCAACGCCAACCGGTGCGAAAGCGAAGACCAAGATGAACTACAGCCGTGACTACGGCACAGCTACATATATGCCCCGCCGGCGTGTTCAAGGTTGATGACAACTGTCCATGAAATGCGGACATATGCACAGGAATCCACAGATTGTCGAGTCCACAGATGTGCGTCCACATCCCATTCCAGCACTCATGGAGGATTTGCTATGGGTACTGTCGAGGGTTGCAGCCATGGGATAGTGGGTATGCAGAAATGGGTGTTGGAGATGATTGGCAGATGATCCATTGTCCTGCCCCGTTGGAGGGATGTGGGTACAGAACATGCCTTACCACCCACCAATACTGACAATCATCCACCGGAGAATGCTACATGCAGCTGTGAAATGGGTACAGCCCTACACCAGTGTCCAGTAGGCATTTCCCAAGGATGGACAAACGTACGGACAAGATGGCACCCATAATAGCAAACCTGGTGGAATCACACAGCCGTAGTAAGGCATAACACAGGAAATACAGATGGAAACAACAGTAGACACACCCCATAGACATCTATCCTGCCGCATAATCCCGCGCATACAGCAGCCAAGGTGCTAGCAAGTATGTGGGGATCACCCGCTTCCACTCCGCTGAACATACGGGCGACCTGTGGAACACATATTAATGGCACACCAACGTCAACTAGGAAGGTCATACTATGACTAAACTATGGCGTTCCCACACATAAATAACATCCTTTCATGAATAAATAGGTTCTACATGTACCGGCTGTGTTATAATGACAATACAGTGGCGGATAGTTCACAATGGTACCTCTGAGGATTACTTAAAGCAGTTGCCAACCTGCAGTACTACAGTAACACCATATGGGTTAATTGTGGAAGGACACGGGTTCCGTAGCACTACATAATATGGGTAGGCAAACAGACATCCTGGACTGGGGAACATACGGCGGCAGTCAAACCCACTGGCCGAATGGACACAGTCCAACATGTTCTACACTTTACATATGCACATCGGTGTCCATTGCAGGACCCAAAAATTTCTCCTTAAGTGTTGGCAACAGGCTGCGATCGTGTGACCCAGAAGAGGTGACAGCCGTGACTACGGCACAGGTAGATATATGCACCACAAGCGTCTTCAAGGGTGATGACAACCGCCCATGAAATGCAGGACATATGAATAGGACTCCCCAGGTTGCTGCGCCCATACACGCAGCGCTCACATCCCATTTCCGCACACATGAAGGGTGTGCAATGGGTACTGTCGAGGGTTGCAGACATGGGATCGTGGGTATGCAAAAATGGGTCTCGTGTGGATTGGCAGATGATTCGTTGTCCCGCCTGCAGCGGACGTGGCCATGGCATATGCGCATTCGCACTAATAATGCAGACCATCCACCGGAAATGCAGAATGCAGCTGTGAAATGTGTACAGCCCTATACTAGTGTCCAGTAGGCAGTTCCCATGGATGGACAAACGACGCCAAGATGGCACCCATAGCTGCAAACCTGGGGAATCCCACAGCTGTTGCAAGGCATAACCCAGGAAATACAGATAGGGACTACAGTAGACACTCCCATACAAAGCCAGACCGCTGGGCAGATACCGCGCATACAGCACTCAATCTGCCAGCACATAAATGGGGATCACACGCCCATACAGTGGAACAGATGGGTGACCTGTGTAAACATACCAATGGCACAATATCAACGCCGGCTGGGAAAGACATACGATGGTCAAACTATGGCGCTCCCACCAATGAAAGACATCCTTCAGTGAATTAATAGGATTGATGTCAATTGACCATGGCAAACACCCAATGAACAGGAAAGACTTGCTGGCACCCTATGGCCACAAACCATGTCACACATAGGTAGATGGAACAGTCAACTTAAACATTTCGCCCACGACACGTCGCATATGGTATCCAAAGGTAGTTCATAGACATGTATGCGCTTATCACCCGTAGGCCCGTGGAGACTTACACATAACATGGAAGCATCCAGGCTTTAAATATCCACCCTTACACTTCCATTTGTCACTTTCTATGCGAACAATGAACATGTAGCCACAGCATAGAAAGCACAGACGCACTGCTAACGAAACACACACATGTCAACATCTCAGAAAGCATCCTATGAACACACGATTACATGATATTGTATTATGAGAACAAACAGTAATTCTGCGGTAAGAATAGTCTTCTTAATATTTAAACAGTTTATTAAAACATGCAACGTTGTTTCCACAACTTCTGCAGAAAAAGCAAATTCTAAAGACGCTCACAATCAACAATGTGAGTCTTAACGAAGTTCTTAAACCTCACATTGTTGATTGTGAACAGTTTAAGAATTTGCTTTTTCCGAAGAAGTTGTGAAAGCAACGAAAACGCTGCATGTTTTAATAAACTGTTTAAACGTTAAGAAGACTTGTGTTGTGTCGAACTACGGGACTATTCTGCCGCAGGTTGCTGGTTTGTTTGTTTTTCACGGTTTTGCAGTTTTTCCGTATTTCCAGAGTATGATATTGTACTATGTCGAATCCTCAAAACCAAGACCTAACAATGTCTATGGAAGATATGCATAGCATATCACTGTAATACAACGGTACAGAACCGACAGAGTGGACAAATGTATGTTAACCCTACATCTGTATCTACACTACATTCCCGCTACGGGTGTTTGCTCCACCTGCCTCTCAAAAGATGCCTCAGCAGTTATCCATCGGTCAGCCCTGGTGTGTGGCCAACCCTCCACCTACTAATCTATCCACATCCGCATTCTTCAGCATAGCTGAGGAGGTCCCTCCTGTGGTGTTATAATCTAGACGCGAAAACACCGAATGTAGACGCTTGCCTTGTGATGTGCCCAAAGCCGCCGTAGGCATACGCCAATCCTGCGGCTGCCCAGGGCGCCGCCTAGTAGGGCCACCTGTCTAGTAGGCGGTCACGAGGTATACCAAGATGGGTGCACCATGTGTTGTGTTGGCGGCGCGATGTAGCCCCAGAGCCTAGGGCAGCGGACGGTCTAAGGCCGCTGGCGACGGAGGGGTACTGCAGTCTGCAGGTATGTTCAGACGTGCCCATGTAACAGCGGTCCACAAGGATACCCATAGTGGCGACAGCTGCACACATGGCTATAGCGGACACACACACGGTCATGCATACAGCACAGTTAGACATACACACACCATAGAGAGGCAACTACACACAAGGTGTATGTCGCCTATGGGTACAGTGTCAGGACAGCAAGGGTAGCTGTCTGCCACGTAATCCAGCAGATGTCTATGAGGTGTTCTGGAATACGGACGGTGCATGGACAATGTGTGAATATGCAACGCACTACAGTTATATGTGTCAGCCGTGACAATATGCGATACATGGGGAAGACAGCTGTCCATGGTAGAGCAGCGGTACGTCCACAACATAGGTACATAGATATACAAAGAAAGAGATACAGACGGACACATCCAGCAGGCCCGTGAGTGTAATGTACACAGCAGCACCCCACAACACCATAGTAGGGTGCACGTGGAGAACACGCTACGGAGGTCGCCGACCAGAACAAGCACACAAGCAGTACACGAGCTGCGTCCCGCCATCCACAAACACAAGGATGGCGCCAGGTTATGGGTGTTCCGCGTAAAACTCAGAGCCATACCGTATGAACCCATGCAGCTGGGAGCCTGGACACACACACACATGTGGCACGCATGATGATTGACCACACACCCACATACTCAACCGCACAAACGTACAACACAGGTATGGTATGCGCTACGTGGACCACCGAGTACAGCACCAGCAGAGGCACATGTACAGGTGGGTGGCAACAACCATACAGGAATGGCTGCTGGTAGGCAAGGTATGTGTTTTGAAGCATCTAAAAGCATGTTCATCCGCAGAGGCAGCTGGAAACACACACACACACACACGGAAGGGCCGGGAGACGAACCTACGCCTATCTACATGATACTCACTACAGCATGAAGCATTTACAGAACGCTACCGAAGTTTACTGAGCGGAGCGCTGTCAGAGGCATACTTGTAGGCTGCTGACATCACCCGCGAAGACAATAGCTGGCAATAGCCAAGGTATGTGTTGCGAAGCGTCTAAAAGCATGTTCATTCGCAGAGGCAGCTGGAAACACACACACACACACACACACGGAAGGGACGGGAGACGAACCTACGCCTATCTACATGAACTCACTACAGTATGAAGCATTTACAGAACGCGCCACCGAAGTTTACTGAGCAGAGTGCTGTCAGAGGCATACTTGTAGGCTGGTGACATCACCCGCAAGACAATAGCTGGCAATAGCCAAGGTATGTGTTGCGGCGCCTAAAAGCATGTTCATTCGCAGAGGCAGCTGGAAACACACACACACACACACACGGAAGGGACGGGAGACGAACCTACGCCTATCTACATGAACTCACTACAGTATGAAGCATTTACAGAACGCTGCCACCGAGTTTACTGAGCAGAGTGCTGTCAGAGGCATACTTGTAGGCTGGTGACATCACCCGCAAGACAATAGCTGGCAATAGCCAAGGTATGTGTTGCGAAGCGCCTAAAAGCATGTTCATTCGCAGAGGCAGCTGGAAACACACACACACACACACACGGAAGGGACGGGAGACGAACCTACGCCTATCTACATGAACTCACTACAGTATGAAGCATTTACAGAACGCACTACCGAGTTTACTGAGCAGCGCTGTCAGAGGCATACTTCTAGGCTGGTGACATCACCCGCGAAGACAATAGTTGGCAATAGCCAAGGTATGTGTTGCGAAGCGTCTAAAAGCATGTTCATTCGCAGAGGCAGCTGGAAACACACACACACACACACACACACACGGAAGGGACAGGAGATGAACCTACGCCTATCTACATGAACTCACTACAGTATGAAGCATTTACAGAACGCGCTACCGAGTTTACTGAGCAGAGCGCTGTCAGAGGCATACTTGTAGGCTGGTGACATCACCCGCAAGACAATAGTTGGCAATAGCCAAGGTATGTGTGCGGCGCCTAAAAGCATGTTCATTCGCAGAGGCAGCTGGAAACACACACACACACACACACACACACACACACACACACGGAAGGGACGGGAGACGAACCTACGCCTATCTACATGAACACACTACAGTATGAAGCATTTACAGAACGCGCCACCGAGTTTACTGAGCAGAGCTGTCAGGAGGCATACCCCACGGGTGGTATCATTTGCAGAGGCAATGTGCCCGATCGGGAATTATGTCAGAGTGCGCAGTCACGCAGCCTGTTACCATCCCAAGGTCGCCGTACAGTAACACGTTAGTGCTGCAGTCGGGAATACCAAGTAACTACTGATCAGTACATCACTGCCTACTGGGCATGCTCAGACACTTAGACTCGGCACAGAGCAGACATGCATACACATGGTGCGACGGCATGGGTGGCGGAATGTGGACCGTCGTGTGTGTCCAGCCACACAACAGCAACCTGGCCATGCCACAGACGTGGCCGTTGCAAAGGGGATACAGGCATGCACCCAGGGTATAACTGCAGTCGGGCGCGGTGTGCACTGTGCTGTGTGTCTATCTACACAGCTGCCTACTGGGCATGCTCAGACACTTACACTCGGCACAGAGCAGACATGCATACACATGGTGCGACGGCATGGGTGGCGGAATGTGGACCGTCATGTGTCCAGCCACACAACAGCAACCCGCCATGCCACAGACATGGCCGCTGCAGCGGGAATATCTAGGTGCAATTAACCATGTGTAGGACTGGCCTACAGTTTGTTGCATGCTACAGACAACCCTCCCAAACACAGGATACCTGCACAGACGTCCTGAGGACACTGGTGAGTGTGCATGCTCTCACAACAGCACCGTATTGGGTGACATGAACCACCCATACATAGACTGGGAACATTACCCATGGCACAACACACCACGCCACCGCTCCCAGGTGTGCTCACACCGGGCCAGTGTTAAACCGGCATGCCCCATACACACTGGGGGGGGATGTCTGACAGTTCTGCCCATCACACATGGTGAGGATATGTCCCACACAGGATGTACAGCCCTCAATGGTGATGCCAGACCATATAGTGGATCCACTGGTCATCCACATCCTGCACCCAACACCGCATGGGGACCTAAGTGATGACCTCTCCACAACAAACCACACACATCATATGACCGTGTGGTACCCTACAAGTCCTCCATGCCAGTGTTGAACACAGGCCAGACTGCCAACCGCCTAACGAATGCCTTCTCTGAGCACCCACATGCATGTCTGCAACAGGCAAACATGATAACATCAGGACCTTGTCCACCACAGGTAGGCACATGGTGTGGTGGACCCCAGCCACTGACAAGCTGTACATCAACAGTTGAGCTAATACATGACAGAGCAATGTCAGTACCAGGGAAACCATCTCCCATTCATACCGGCGCCACCATACGGCCACACATACAATCATCCACGGCCGCTTGTGGGAGTGGTACTGCAGAGGGCACATGAGACAACCATAGGGCCTTCCCTAACTGTGGTAAGGACATGGTTGGGGCACACAGACTTGGCCGGAAATGGTCCAGAATGGTACAACGGTCACTGCACCCACAGACATTGTCTGCAAACCAGCGGACATGTTCCATGCATACATCCACCCCCAAGAGGGAACATATCCATCCCACCAGAGTGTATCCTCCGAAACATCCATATGGCCTGGAGTGATCCCATATCTCTATGGCGGTTGACACAGCACCAATGGGCACCGATGGTGTCCCTGGCTGTGTGCTACCCATCCTCATTGAGGCCCTCGCCCACACATGCGCCATTGTGTCATGTTAGCCTTACTATGGGCTATGTCCCCGATGGATGGCATATGGCATCTGTGGTCCCACTATGCCAGGGTAGTGCTCTTATGGACTGTAGACAGCCACACCCTATCAGCTTGACAAGCCTTGTCTGCAAAGCTGTGGGAGGTCCATACAGGTGCCCATGGATACAGACAGCAGTGTACAGCCAATACCGAACATACCCACAACAACATAGTCAAGGGCGGATCCTGCCTCCCGAACCTGCTCGTCCTGTCTGGAGTGGTCACCAAGGCCATTGATGGGGATACGCTGGTTTGCACACAGTACCATGACCTGGTGGGAGTGCTCAGAGCACACTCCACATGGGACTCATGGAAAGGCTCGCCAGCATACATGTGGGGACATATGTCACCCGATGCTTCTCAGAAAGGTTGGAGGTCACACCACACAGGGTTGGTGTTCCTGGTGCCTTGTCACACTCATATCTGGTCTCCAGTGGAGGCCCACAGGGCTCAGTCCTGGGCCCCTGCCATACGGCATTCGACCTTCCAATGTGCATGCAATCATAGGGGATTGTGGCAGACAAGGTATGCAGATGACTACACACCGCCACCATACCCAACACCCCATGTGACACGGACATCCACCTAGGGCGCCATAGACATGGATAACTGGTGCCAGAGCCATGGCCTGCTACTACATGCCAGAGAAGGTGCAGACCTACCCAGTGTGAAGGACATGTTCGCCCAATGTCACATGTAGGTGGTAAGCCATTCAAGATGGTGGACATGTTCATGGAAATGGCTACCACACCTGTCGGTAACCTCTGTCAACACACACAATGGCAATGTGGGTGTGAAGACATTCCACTGTGGCCTCCTGGTCTGGAAGGAATCGCATCCACATCAGGGGTGTTCATTGTACCCCTGTACACATCACACACCAGAGCAATGACTGCGTATAATGGCACATCTGGCCTGTAGCTAACCTGACGCCTGCAGCACTTGGAAGGACCGCAAACGTTACACAAGGCGGGGATGACGGTGCTAGGACATGTGTCACAAGCTGCACGACCAAGGGGACTCCAGCTGTAAACCTTCCCAGCACATCTGCTCTGTGGTGATCTGTGCCTGGCATACACGGCCATGTCTGACCTGGGTGACATGGGCATATTCCACTTCCTAGGCTCCAGGCAAACACGGGCACAGAAGCGACTGTCAGACACATCACCACAAAGATGAGTGGGACGTGCTGGGGGAACAGGGTCAACGGACGGAGACCCCCTACAACACGTAGAGGAGTGCCAGCCCATGTGAAGGAACGGCCCTGACTGCCTTCGTCCAGGAGTAATAATGACGTGTGGATGTGTGAATATAGTTATGCGCCAGGCATCATCTGTGTGTCAGTGCTGGACGAGGGACTGGGGACTGATGGATGTGGCATCCCCATCCTGAGGGGTGTTAGCAGCCACACACAGTCATGCTAGGTCCACACATGTCGTAGGGCACATACCCTGTTATGTACATGTGCGCCTATGTACCTATGTAGGGGTCCATGCCAGTTGCGGGTACCTGTGCTATGCTGATGTTGCCAGACATGCCTGTGGGTACCCCACGACTACATGTGGGGAACTAATTACAGTGCTCCCAGTAGGCACATGCAAGTACACCATCATTGTCATACGGGTTAACTGAACCAACATGGTGCTACACATGTAACCACCATGCATACTGTGTACACAGATCAATGAATGCTGCACCTGTCCTGCATGGTATGTCTGCTGCATGATGTCAGTGCACAACCCACATCACATACACACCTGTCACCAGCCATACACACACACCACAACATACACATCACGTACTATGCGGACACAGGTATCACATACACCTCTCACTATCTTGTCCACCCTGTGCATCAGAATATGTTTGCATAACTGCACTGATGATGTAGCTCACAGTTATGCGGCAGAGACTTCATCATATGCACAGGGTGATATAAAAGCCACAGGCATGGGCTGTACCAATGGATGACATCATGTGTGTGTGTAAGGGCCTGTGCATTGACTGGGCATGACTGTGTAGATTGCATGTGGGTGTGGTGGAGCCCTACAGTCGTGTTTGCTGTGTGTGGGTTTGTGTGTACACAGTTCAGTCATCTGTGATGCCTACACGGGGTATGCTTGGCAGCCCCAGACTGTACAGTGCAGGTGTTACAGCTCACTGTGTCCGCCTGCGGCGACGTGACCCGTGCCTGCCTGGGGTCGCACGGGCACGACCGGGTGGAGGTACGGACTGTCCACTCTCCGATGTCACATGTCCGCTGGAAACGTGCCCACGCCGGGCCCAGGGCCACGTCCACGTGGCCTGCTCTGTCCTGGTGTGGTTGGTGTAGTAGCAGCTGCACTGCTGCTGCTACCAGCACTGTGTGGGTGGGCATGGGAGGTGGCACGCACACGCTGAGGGTGCTGCTGGCCCACGCCCACGTGCCCTATGCCTCACCCCTACCTGGTGTTCCTGCACGGACAGCCCACGCTCAAGGATGGCCATGCCTCGGTCGAGGATACCAGCCATCTCACCCAATCTCCTATCCAGAACATCGGCAAGATGCTGTTGGGCATTCGCCAATGCCTGGATGTTGTCATTCAAGGAACAGATTGCAGACCTCTGCAGCCTCTGCCCTTCCTGGTTCTGCCGTTCGGCACGTGCCTGCACCACCATTACAGTCTGGAACATGCGTCTGGTTATACCAGCTGCTGCACCCTGTACGGCAGGTGTATGTCTAGCGGTGCTCCCCCTATGAGCAGCACCTGCCACATGCCTGCATGGCACTGCACCAGTCATTACACTGGCAACATCGTGTGTACCCACACCTTCTGCAGCCACCACACATTCCTGCTCGGTGCCAACAGACGCTGACTGACCGTCATCTATGGGCAATGGTGTTGGGGTATGTGTCGGCATCCGAACCGTGTGCAGGGATGAAGGGGACGTAAGTGTGATGTTCTCCAATGGCACAGTGTCTGCCTGTGACGACCCTGCCTGTGCCTCATGCACATGGTCATCACCACTAGTATCTGTGGGGACACTAGCATCAGATGGACCGCAGGAGGGGAACTCACCTACAGCACCTGTCAATACAAAGACATACCATCGGTTACAATACAGACACACACACACACACACACACACACACACACACACACACACACACACACAGTAAATGTGTCCGGAATCCACTACTTAAAACACACACTCCACTACCTGTAAATGTGTCCGGAATTCACTACTTAAACTTGAATCCATGATGCAGCAAACCTCCAAACCCGTGCTTGACTTCAACGCTTCCCTGCAAGAGCTTAAAACTCAACTTACCTCTCTCCTGATTGGTCCTGTGCTCGAATCCCTGCGAGAGCTTAACCTCACATCTCTCCTGATTGGTTCTGTCTGAGGATCAAGCAGTCTGGAGCTCCTCTGTTCTGTGTGGTCGTCTACCGCACAGATTCCTGGGCATCTGCGGGGCAGAAAAATACCTTCTCTGTGCATGCACGGAAGTTCTGGTACTTGTAAAAAATAATTTTTTTTGTTTTTTTTTAATTTTATGTTTCACATTTTTATTTTTTTGTTTCTAGGTGGGAGGGTTGCAGTCCTATAGCACAAGCCGCCCCTGGTTGTGTCCAGGGCAGGACACAACCATATAGCCTAAAGGCTACTGCAACAGTGAGAATTTGAACGTCTACTACTAAGAGTCAGTGCAACTTATACAAATGTATTTTGTCAACACATTGACAGCTGATTTCCCACTAAGGGGATAGCCAATCAGCAGCAAGAGTGTAGGTATGGGTGGGAGCCAAAGCTGTTTGAAGATTGTTGTATACTTAAGCAATAACCCACGTCTGTGTATGGGTAATGCCGAATTGACCCATGGTTAGTGTGGTTTGGTCACAAGGGTGAAGCCCGAGTGACCAAACAATGACAATTGTGAATAAACCCAGCATTGCCCACACCCAGACGTGGGTTATTGTTATTATACAATGACATTATTTAAGAAAAAAAATTACTTTTCTTCAATAATGTCTTTGTATAATGCCTCTGTGCTGCCTTTTCAAAGTTTATCCTGGGGCTTTTTCTGATGTACTAAACATGTGTATGGGACTTGTGTTCCCATGCTTATGCAGTATATCAGAGCTGTGCAGAGGAAGCAATAGAGAAAGGAAGATCTCCGTTGCTTTTTTTTTTTTTTAATTCAAAATAAAAAAAAAAGTAAAAAAAGAAATCGGGAGATGTTTTGCTTTCGGGAGAGCTGGGACAGACAAAATAAAAAGATAATCAGGTATGTTTCTTTAATTTTGTAACACTTACCTGATTATCCTTGATTTTTGTCTGTGCCATCTCCCTCATTGCTTTAAGTCTCCCAGTTTCTTTTTTTATTAAAAAAAAAAAGAAAAGTAAATAAATTATGAGAGATACTAACAAGAAAAAGTCGGGCTGACCGGACCTTTTCCCATTGGTATAGTCTCCCATTTACAAAGGGCACGCTGGTTGGGCTGGCCAATCAGCATGCTCGTTTTTTAATATGAATTGCCAGTCATTGTATAATGGGCAGGATAAATCCAAATTAGACAAAGGCAATTGCAGCAGTGAGGAATTCAAACATCCATTGTTATGCTAAGTGCAAGTTCAACAAGTGTACTTTTTACACTTGATGCCTCATTTCTCCTGGTTGTTTGATTCATCAAAAACTCTACATAGTGCTGTCACAAAGCTAACTGTCTCTGCCATTAACTGCCTTTCTGCCTTTGTCTTGATTCTAATTTATGTAACACTAAGCAGCTTTCCACTAACAGGGAGATATCTTCAATGATTTTAAGAAGATGTCATGAAGTGAAAGCAAATCATCAGATTGTGCCAGTAAGCATGGTTGGAGATAAGATACTGGTGCCTCCTCCTGGGTTTCCAAGGTGAACTTTTCCATTTGGTAAATCCACCAGAACTGCATGACCATGTAGTGGCATCTTGGGAAGTAAGGATGTGCTCTCATTGTTGCCATTAGAATGCACACAAGAGCAGTCTCTTCAAAGCGTATATCACTGTGTGTTTAACTTCTGTCACAGTCTGGTTTTATGGTAACTCAGATGTCAACTCTCTATAAAGAGAAGGCACCACCTACTGAATGTCTGCTTCTTCCTTCCAGTGATATGAACTTAATCACTGACTGTGACTGCTAGTGGCACATGCATATAGTCTGTCATTGGTTTTACTCCAGTTGACTCACATAATTGCTGTCTTTACAGATCATTACTCAGACATCTATGGATGGACAGCATAACCTTGTTCTGTGTCCTGAAGGAGTACAGGTCATTGTTCAGACATCCATAGGTAGAGAGAATAACTCTGCTGTGTGTCCTGAATGAGTACAGATCATTAATCAGATATCTTTGAGTGGACAATATAACTCTGCTGTGTGTCCTGGATGAGTACAGATCATTGTTTAGACATCCATGGGTGGATAGTAGAACTCTGCTATGTGTCCTGGATGAGTATACATTATTGTTCAGATATCCATTTGTGGAAAGCAGAACTCTGCTATGTGTCCCAGCTGAGTACCGATCATTAGTCGGATATCTTTGAGTGGGTAAAATAACTCTCCTGTGTGTCATGGATGAGTACAGATCATTACTCAGATATCTTTGAGTGGACAGCATAACCCTCCTCTGTGTTTTGGATGAGTACAGATCATTGTTTAGACATCCATGGGTGGACAGTAGAACTCTGCTATATGTTCTGGATGAGTATACATTATTGTTCAGATATCCATTTGTGGACAGCAGAACTCTGCTGTGTGTCATGGATGAGTACAGATCATTGCTCAGACATCCATCGGCAATTTATATATCAGGTACATAGACTGGGCATACATTGCAGTCTGTATTTTGGCTGACCTTTAATTTGTTTAGCTGCTCCTCTGCCCCCCCCCCCCCATACATGCCTTTCTAGCCCATGGTTTATCTCTTTCATTTCTTGGTGTGTAACAGATGGAATGGAACTGAAAACTTTTCCCTTTCCTACTACACTTATCATCTCTGTCTGTATGTATTGAATGGGGAATGCTGACAGTAAAATTCATTTTCTTGTATCTGTATTGGTCCTTTGCCCAATACACTGTCTTCATGCAATGTGAAGGACAGTTAAGATTCCTATTTCCTAAGTATTATCCCAGTAGGGTATCTATTAACATTCTTTTCTAAATAAAAGAACCTTTTAAATGTCAGATTTTATGGGAGAATCCTTTTTTGCATTGCTGAGTTCTAATGTATTAATTGCAAAAGTTCCTGTTCAACATGCAATGATATTTCTGAATAGATGATCATACCAAAACAAGTTCAGAAAGAGCAGCTTTACATAAAGGCAATAAATTGGGTAATCTAATGTTTGTAAATCTTGTTCTGTGGAATGCTGCATCCTTAAATAAAACTGAGTTAAACACATTGAGTGAGTAGTGACTGATGATCTGCTGACATGTAGCAACTATTTTATTAATTATAATTAAAAAGAATGCAGGTGGTTTCTCCCTGCAGGAGTACGCAGAGGTTTCACCCCAAAATAAGATTAATTCATTTGATTTGATCAGTTGATTGATTAGTTTATTTGCTAATTCATTCATTTGTTGAGTTAGGTTTTATTTGTTTATTCATTCATTTGTTGAGTCAGGTAGAGCATAAGTCTGAGGAACTTTTTTCAGGCTCTAGCCTGGGGTATACACACTAATAAAAATAACAATACAATGGAAAAGGCATAAACAAATCAAGCAAATGTATAATAAAAGATGAGTTAACACTCAAGTGCAAGCATGCTAGCAAGCTGCCAGTGAAACATAAGAGCAATAATGTTCATAGGGAAAACATCACAGCAGAAATAAATAGTGTATTTTGGAGAGGCTGCAGAAGTTATTGAGATATGACAGGTATAACTAGGAATTGAACTGAGGGAAAAGGAAAAAAGGAAGTTATGAGGTGTTGAGCTGAAGAAATTACATAAGACAACCTATTGGGTGAGGAGAGGACTTGTGGAGGTAAGGAGCAGAATTAAGTGATGGAGGTGTTTTGGAAGCATGAAGCAGTCTGCCTTAATTATGGGTACAAATCCTAACTCTAACCCTAACCTTAGAAAAAAGCATTTCCATGACTCTACCATTATGTAGACAAGTTTAATTTAAAGGTAACTGCAGGTTTTTGTGGTAGGTCACAAAAGGAAACTGTATTCTCCTTCTGTGATCCTTTTTCTTTTTTTCTTTTTTTTAATGCCATCATTGAATAATTGTGATATGATGCTTGTGCATTTTTCTGAGACTAGACATAAATTCATTTAGAACACATAACAACTGAGTTAAGATGAGAGAGACCTGATTAAGTGTTTAGTAATTCATGGAACTTAGATTGACACAATGTACAGTAAGTTGCAGAAAAAAAAAACTCTAGGACCGCAAGCACTTAAAAATGATCTGCAGACAACAAAGCAGAAGCTAAGTGTCTCTCTGATAAATGAATGGCTTTAAAAGCTGTTAGACATTTTATTTATTTATTTAGTTATTTATTTATATCTAAATCAGTTTTAACTTTTTGCTGCAGTTATCTGGTGGCCACTGTTATGCATTTGCTTGAGACTAAGCTTGAAAGCAATTTGAGGGGCTTAAACTTTTGAACCGTACTTAAATATGTCTTTTTTATTTAGTGTAATTTTGGCACTCCATGTACTATGTGATATTAAAAGATGTTTCCTTAGTGTGGTTAATTCTACCTTTGATAAGAAAACCTATATTCCAAGTCAGGAAACAAGTCATTTAACCACTTGATAGAATCTTCATGCCAAGCAATGTTGCTGTCAGTCAGAGACCCTTAATGTCAAAAGCCAATCTGTCTTTTAGATTTGATGTAGATGCTACACTTGAAGAACATTCTACAGAAAATAGCTCCAGTAAAGAAAAAGAGAAATATATTATTTTTATTTTTACTCTGGATCAAACCAAGTGCTGTTTGAGTTACAAGACTGTCCTTTGTCATGCCATCCTGAATAGGGGAGTCATCTGTGATTGTAGCTAACTACAAATCTCCCAAATAGGCCCTCTGGCAGATGCTGGGTAAAGTGTGGGTGTATAAAACTAACCCTTAATTTAATCTTTGTCCTGAGAAGCAAGTACTATCAATCTGAGCTACCACTACCTCAAGCAGATAAGATCTTGGTTTAATAACCCATCTGAAGGGCAACACATTGAGGAGTGTATCACCCCTCCTTATGTTGCTCTGCAGTGTCAACAATCGTTCTACCTGATGTGAGAATAGAACCCACAACCTTCTGCACCAATGGTGAGTGTGCTACCAGTTTTGTCCCTAATGCTGATACGTTAATGACGTCCACCTTCATCCAGGCCAGTTGTCTCTGACTCACCCCTAGCACAAGCTGTGAACCTGTCTGGATAAATGTGAGTAGCTTCAGAAGTATTTTACTAAGATACAACTTAATAAATGGATTCATATGCATCAGCATGTAATTCCTGAGATTCGTCTAACCTAGATAAAGCCTCTCAGGAGTGATGATGAGGTAAATGTAAATGGGAATCAATACTTTGGGTCTGGCTAGTTTGGTGACTGTCATGGCAGAGCAGTTGTTCTTTTTAATAGTCCCAAACATCCAGGCTATCTAGGCTATCTACTGCACTTAGAAGCTGTTTATAGAAGGAGTTGCAGCTACAACTACTGTGGATGTGACATGGATCCACCAAATACCTTATGCTTGACTGTATTCACTGCTTATGTGCATGTAAAATTTTAAATTGCCAGCTCAAAATTATTTTTAGTAACTGTCAGAAGAGTTGTTCTGACAATAAATATAATGTATCAAGGGCTTCTACTGCATGTTTTCTTTGTTTGGTCTCTATATTTCTTTTGAGCTGTCTACTGTAACACCAGTTTTCAGAATAGACTGATTTACTAATAACTATTGGCAGTACATTTAAACATTTTTGAATTTTTGCCACACTGTTGCTGCGATTTCAAATAACCTGTGTGTGTGTGTGTGTGTGTGTGTGTGTGTGTGTGTGTGTGTGTGTGTGTGTGTGTGTAGGATTGTGATCACATCCTTTCAGACTTGTGAGTCCCATGTCCTTTGAAAATGTATGAATTTGCCACACTGCAGATGGACTTATAATTGTTATTATGTAGGCCTGTAAAGTCTTTCTCTTGCACAGCCAGTCATTACTGAAAAAAGTTTCACAAAATTGCATCATCCTTGCTTATGGCAGCAAGTAATAATGACATTCTTACTCTCTGCCACTTACTTCTCCACAAAAGCATTAGCCTTTTGTGCTAGATCTTAAAATACATCTCTAAGAGTTCACAGGGCAATGTCTGATAAAAATAAAGTAGAAAACATAGGCCACTTTAATTCCATCAGTATGGAAAGAGGCAATGCATTTCTGACTTCTGAATGTCCCCTGAGCGTCTGTTATATCACAGTACATGCCTCAGTCTATTTCCTGTATATAATTTGTGTTGTGCACTCCTCCAGATACATAACACCAAATATGTGCATTCCGTATCAGATACATATATATATATATATATATATATATATATATATATATATATATATATATATATAAATATAAATATCTATATCTATATATATATATATATATATATATATATGTATATATATATAGATGTGTGTATGTGTATATATATATATATATATATATATATATATATATGTATAGATATATGTGTGTGTGTGTGTATATGTATATGTATATATATATATATATATATATATATATATATATATATGTGTATAAATATATATATATATATATATACACACACACACACACACACACACACACACACACACAATCACGCACACGTCTATATTTGACTATATGGTTTACAGTCTGTTGATTTAGGGTTTGTTTTGTCAAATGTGGAAAAAAAAAAAAACAGTATGTGTGAGATCAAAAATCAGCCTTGAATTAGGAATTTGTTTTTTCCCTTTCCCCATTATAGTGTGATCTCGGAGTTGGTACATATAATTATCAGGAGGTGGGGACGGGGGTGCAAAGGCACTTATCCCACTGCAAAAAAACAATATTTAAGAAGTCTTGTTTTGGTTTTGAGCATTTGTTCACGATGACTTGAGCTTTGTTATTTAATATATACATACATACACACACACACACACACACACACACACACACACACACACACACACACACACACACACACATGCACACACACACACAGACACACACATATGCACAGCACACAGGCACGCACACATGCACACGCACAGACACATATGGTTCCCCTCTATTGGACTGGATGAACATCTGTTTACAAATGCAGGGGTATGATTTAATGTTGAAAATATGGATGGCTGAATGGTGGATATGTCAATGGTATGGAGTGTCGAAACTACTAAGTGGGGGTGAGCGTGTGTGAGTGTGTATGTGTATTAGGGTTAGGGTCAGGGATGAGTGAATGATGGGTGTTTTGTGCTTGTGTGAGAGTTTGTGTATTTTGGGTCATGAGTAAGGGTCAGGTTAGGTGATAGATATAGTATTGTTTGTGTGTGTTTGTGAATATTTGTGTATCTGAGCCTGTCTTTTGTAGTATCAATGTTATATGAAGGTTTTAAAGATGTTAAGGTGTGGTTTTAGGGTTGGGGGAAGGTTTAGGGTTGGTACCGATTACTAAGGTGGTACAGGGGGCAGAACCCCTCTGCCCTCTTTAGTAGTGGATGTTTGAATATAGGAGGCTTGAATAATGGAGGAGGCTCTAAGGAGAGGTGGAAGTGAGTGTCTGTTGTAGTTTGTCCATTCCAGAGAAGGGGTTATACCTGGAAATCATACAGCATAAACTAAACCTAAAAGCTAGATGGAGTAAGGCATGAATAATAACACTCCTGCAAAATGTGCATCACTCTGTAGCAGCCATAAGAGTATATGGAAGCATTAATTCATGTACATGACCCAGATTAATGAATCCATTGCTCTATGCTTGCTGACCACAAGAAGGGAGAGGGAGTAAATGGTAAGTGAAAACCCATCTCTGCATGAATGTTGACTGCTTGTCTTTTAAATTTAATTTAATTTCAAATCTATAAATCGGGTAAGAGTGCTGATCCATGGGCACTTTTCAGCTCTAGCCCATATCACAAGGGCAACAGTAAATACTATATAATATGTCATTTATTGCAGCCCAGCGACTAATATGTTTTCAGGAAATGAGAATTAACAAAATTACTTCTAGAAAACTCATACAGAAAGAGAGGACTATACATATTCCACACAGACAATAACCAGAGACCAAGACTGAAACACAGACCATGGAATTATGAGGCAAAGCTCTTACCACTAAGCAATCACATCCTTGGCT